>NC_090117.1:527500-827500 GCF_023973825.1 Plasmodium brasilianum | reverse complement strand
TACTTTGTTTTGTCTTTTTTTTTCAAGACTAACCTGGAATATCGTTTTTTATTGAGTAATCCTTACTTTTGAGAAAAGCCTTTCCCTCTTCAACTGCCGCAGTATGCACTTGAATTGATGTTATTGGTGTTTCTAGTTTTGGTATTTTATATTTTCTTACATCAGCTTTGATATTACCTAATATGTAAACAAAAGAACGAAATCATATAAGACATCCATATATACGTAGAAAGATAACAAAAAATCTGCACACAGATGAATTATTTATGAATTATTATTTTAAAATGTGAATATTTGAAATTTACTATAATTAAGTAGTAAATTTTTTTTTTTTTTCCCTTTCTTTTCTATTCTTCAACCACATTAAGCATAAAAAAGTGGTATTATTACGATTTTATATTTACTTATTTTATTTATATGCTTATTTATTTATATGTTTATTTATTTATATGCTTATTTATTTATATGCCTATTTATTTATATGCTTATTTATTTATATGCTTATTTATTTATATGCCTATTTATTTATATGCTTATTTATTTATATGCTTATTCATATATATACTTATTTATTTATTAACATATTTATTTACTTATTTATTCTTTCTTAGCATTACTTGCATCGCTTGATGGTTCAGATGGGTAAACTTTCCATTTAAGAGTTAACACATCCTGTTGAATATATATTATAAATTTAAACGTTTTTTTTGAATCTTGTCCACACTTATTCTGTAATTCTTCTTTTTCCTTTTTAAATTCTAATACTTCATTATCTGATTGAGGAAATTTAGATGATAGTTCTATATTATCTGTTTTACTTTTAACAGTTATATAAATATATGGAATTAGAAACACCCCAACTTCTTCATTACATGGTCCTGTAATTCTTACCCCCGTATGATTTTTTAATAAAGCAGATTCTATCTTAGCCATGTTATGATAATTTGGTACTTTAGGTGAAACAGCACCATTTTGCGATTCTGCACTTAATTGCGTTGCCCCATTAGAGTTTCCAGCAGAACTTAAGTTGGGGGATACAGCTCCACCAGAACTTACATTGGGTTGTCCATTATTAACGGCTGATGGAGAGGAAAGCAAAGGCCCATTTTGAGGTGGAGATTGACTTGAACCATTTTTGGGAGTTTCATGTGATAGATTTTGTGCAACTGGAGGAGTTGTAACAGTTAAATCGGATATGTTCGGATTAGATGAGTTTTGTACTTGAGAATTAGATGGCTCATGTGTCTGAGGACCAGGTTGTGCAGGTTGTAGAGGTTGTTCAGATGCTTCATTTCCCCTGTTATCACTTACACTCACAGTTGTGCATTTTATTGTATTACTTCCAAATGAGATACCTGCGTAAAAGGTATTAAAATGCAGTATTTCATGACAATATTATATGGTGCACTAATAAACGGACTACTCATTTTTCAAAATGTATTGTACTTAATTTTTCAATCCATTGTATTTGTCTTTTTTATGGAAAATTTCGCAAAATTTCAAAAAATCGATAAAAATACATTAATCATTATAATAGCTTATTAGTACTCTTTATTGTATTATTACGTTTTTTTTTTTTTTTTGCCTTTTCTCTTACATATCATAAAAATGTACAGAATACCATACTTCATCTTGTTGCATTAATTTAAATCAATATATTTTTAGATTATTTTTTAAAAAATATTTTTCTTATAAATAAAACTTTTAATTTTGCACCAGTTAAAAGACGTACATATTATTTTATTTTTTTTTTTTTTTCTATATTAAAAAGTAAAAATTATTTTAATTATATTTTTTCTATTATTTAAAAATACGTTTTTGGTTTTTTATTTCATTTTTCAAAATAAAATTTAATTTTTCTCCATAAAAAGTGCGTGCATTAAAATATGTATGTGTTAATGGCATGAAGAAAAAATAGAGGATAATTTATATTATATGTATAGTTCTTGTATTTTCGAATTATGTACAAATGATTGTATTGGTTGAAAAGAAGTTAACAGGTGCAATTGCGCGAGGGGCGTAAATAAAAGTATATGATTGTGTGTATGTGTGTGTGTGTGTGTGTGTGCATATATGAATATGTGTATGCATGGATGTATGCATGTATGTATATTATATATTTCATATTTTGTCCCCTTAGTGCGAACTGATCTAACGTCTAATTATTCTTAAAAGAATACATAATTTTTAGAGTTTAAAAAAAATTCTTTTTACATAAAAAAAATATTTTTTTTCTCCAAAATGTTGATTTATTTCCTTATTAAAACAGAGTAAACTAAAATGAAAAGTGAAATAAAAAAAAAAAAAAAGGAAAAATTAAGCAACACGTTCGAATATATACATACATGCATTTATATAATTTTTCGTATGCATATGCGTACTCATTTTAGAACCTCGCGTTCCAAAAAAAAAAAAAGAAACATATACATACACATACACATACGCATACACATACGCATACACATACGCATACACATACACATACACATACACATACACATACACATACACATACACATACACATACACATACACATACACATACACATACACATACACATACACATACACATACACATACACATACACATACACATACACATACACATATACATATACACATTTATATGTATATCACTAAATATTCACAAAAAATAAAATTTTTTCCTTTTTTAAAAGATGCAATTTAAAAAATTTCATTTTTATTAAAAAAAAATAAATAAAGCTACTGCTGTTTCATAACGATAAAAAAATGCCGAGGAGATAAAACGCCAATTATTTATATCATTTTATACATAACAGAAAAAACAGTCATCTGATTTATACAAGTTTGCTAAACAGATTCCAGGTATAGGTTCCTTTTCACATTCTTCGAATTTTTCTTTACAAAATTTTACACAATCACTATGCTTCTCTGGATTTGTTGAAGAGGTCCTCATACATGAGTGCTCTCCAACTTCATATTCATGGTCGTATTTAACCAAACCCATTTTTACATTGGAATTTTTAATGTGTTTTAAAATATGTATTATTTCAATCGATTCAGAGGATGCTGCATTTTCAACACTATTAGCTCCTTTATTCGCTTGACTTCCCTGTGTTCCTTTACCGTTTCCTGCTACTTCTTCTTTTGATGGGTCATTTACTGTTGGAACTGTATCTCCTCCTTTTGACAGTGCTGCTGATGGTTCACCTGATGTTGTTCCCTTTACTGTTCCTGTTGCTGGTGGTGATACTTCCTTCTCTGTTGCACCGTCCTGTTTTTCTACTGTTGCGCTTTCTTCTGTAGGCAATGTTTGCTTTCCTGTTGTATCTTCGGTTCCTCCTGCTGCTCCTCCTACAACAGGTGATGTTTGATGATGATTTGTACCTTCCTCTCCTGTTGTTGTTGTTGTTGATGATGATGATGCTGATACTTCTTGTGCTTTAGTATCTGACCCTGAGTTTCCGTGCACCATCGAATTTTGTCCTAAGAATGTTCCACCGCTTGAATTACTATTCTTTACTGATTCCAAACTTTTATAGTATAAATTACTAAAAAAATCGGGGGATGTTTTTCCATAATAATTAAATATTTCAGCATCCTTGTTCTTAACAACTTGGGCCACTGGCATATCTATGTTGAACATTGCAACAGTGTGAATGAAATTGTGTTCACATTCTTCCGGGCCATGTATGTCGACCTTAAAGTTTCCGTCGTCACCCCAGTACTTACCCCAGCTATTTCTGACTATCCAGTAAGACTTCTTCTTTCCTTCATCGTTTATGTAGTTTCCCCATCCAATGATGTTTACCGCGTGATCAGCATTTTTATCACCACATACGCTAAGCACCTTCTTTCCGTTAAGATCATAACCCATTACATTTTCTACTTTTACATAAGCAATTACAGATCCTTTGTGCATAACTTCATGCTTTATTTTTTTGATAAACGTGTCCATGTTTCCCCTAAATTTATCACTCTCATAGGCGGTATATCCTTTAGCCCCCAACGAATTGGGCTCATTTTTAGAATCTACTAATTTTGCACCTGTCCATAAATTCGTCCAGTGTTTCTGTGGATTCGGACAGTCATTACCAACTTTTGCATATGCGTATGGGAGGTTATATTCTAAAGGAAGAAACTTTTTATCATCAATTATTTTAAGAAATTCTAGTGGATTAGATCCAACATGATATTTATCCATGGCTTCTTTGTTTGCACAGTTAGCTACGTATAAAGCCGAAATGCTTCCATGTTCATACCCTTTCATGCATTTAATACTTTCTAAATGCAACTTAGATGCAAATATCCAAGATATTGAGCAATTTCCCTGATCTTGTACTTCTATTTTTGAAACGCAGCTATTCTTATCCTTCAATCTATCACAATATTCATCATTACAAAACATACTATCTGTAAAATGAGAAGCGTCAACATTCTTATTTTTATTATCGGTTAAATCGATGATTTCATTATTCCCTTCTTTGTATATATTTCTACTTGTATTATTACTATCTTGTAGTTCCTCATTTTGATTAAGGTGTACATTATTAATATCTGCCACATTTTTATATGTCATTTGAGGCAATACTAATCCTCTTCTATTTTTTATCCATTCATGTACATTTTTCATGCATATCGCTGGATTTTTTAGTTTATCATGTAATGAAGTTTTTTTCTCATTATCATGTTTTATTAATAATTTCGTTAAATTGTTGTACGTTTCTATATCGTTAGCTAATTCGTGATTTTCCAAAGTTCCACTCATATCTACCTGCTTCAGTAAATTGCAATAGTTTATTAATTCCATTTTTAAGGTATTATCTAACTCTTCCAATTTTATCAATTCTTTATTATTATTCACATCTGTTTTGTATATTAGATTCAATATATTATCAATGGACTCTTTAAGTTTGTATTCATCAGAGTCTTCACTGCTACCTGCAGTGAGAATGTCCGCATCCTTTTGTGTATCCTCCACCTTAGAAATAAATTTATAACACACATCAGAATGCTGTTCTCCCCTTACTCTCAAGGTACATTTATAGCATTTTTCAATATCTGTGAATCCACTCAAAAAGCAATTTGTAGCTATTGTTTCACATTTTTCTAAAAAAGAAGAAGTAAAAATGATGTGAAACGAATCAAGTTGAAGTGAAATTAAATCAGAATAAGAAAAAAAAATAAAATAATAAAATAAAACTAATCCAAACGATATGGAGCACAATAGTAGAACATAACACATACAAATAGCTCAGTAACATTATGATAGGGGGAAAAAATGGTTTTATAAAAGTGTTAAAGGAGAAACAACTGAAAGAAACCCGCATATTATTATTTTACATTTTCGTTTTATTAATCTAACCTGGAATTCCTTTTTTTATTGCATAATTTTTACTTTCAAGTATGTAGGAGCGATTACTGCCTATCCATGTATGTACTTGTATTGAGGATATTGGCACATCTAAGGTAGGTATTCTAAATTTCCTTACGTCCACGATGTTATCTAACACATATATATATATAAATATATATAATTGTGAATAATTATATAAAATATGAATAAATAAATTGAAAAATAATTGGGTATAAATATCTGAACGTATTAGCTGAAGTATCTAGCTAAATAATAGTTTGAAATGTGTTTATCATCTTGATAATTCAGCGTGAACATACGGTTAGAAGTATAAGAAAAGGGGTCCCAGTAATTTTACTGAATTGATTTACTTTTACTTTTTTTTAACACCATTTTTACTTCTTTTTCTTAATTACCTTCACTGGGGGCAGGTTTAGGTGGGTATACTTTCCATTTAAGCGTTAATATATTGTCTTTAATATATGCCACAAATTTAAACGTTTTTGTTTTATCTTCTGAACATTTATTTTTTAACGTACCTTTGTCCAGTATGATTGTTTTATCTATTGGTATTAACTCTGACTGTAATTGTATATTTGTGTCTTTTGTTTGAAGATATATGTATATATGAGGAACCAGAAATATTCCTACTTCTGCACCACATACACCATTAAGCTTCACCCCAGTTTCATTTTTCAAAAATGCAGATTTTACTTTATCACTGTTTTCAGGATTCGTCATTATTGTTGTTACATTTGTGTCGACTCTTCCTGTATCTTCATTTCCATTTTTAGCATCAGGTTGTGCTGCTGGAAGAGTTGTTTTAAGGCTATTACTTGTGTTCAATACTTCTTTTGGTGGTGTAACGGAGGTAACTGTATCATTAGCACATATTACTACGTTCTTACTAACTACAGTATCTGTATTATATTCATTTAAAAGGCAAAAAAAAAAAAAAAAAAAAAATGAAATCGTATTTACTGAACTGGACACAGGAATTTACATTTTTAAAGAACACAATTTTGGTTTAAAAAAAGTGCATTCCTATTACTTTTCCTTCGTTATGCTTAACTTTCCTTTCATTTTTTTTTTTTTTTTTTTTTTTTTCATTTTCAGCCATAATACGAATATTTCCACTCGCATTACACTCGCTAATCGTCATTTTAGCATTTTTCATAAAGATTTTTTTAATTTTTTTTATTTACATGTTATCAAAAGGAGGGGTATAAGAGACTTCATATTGTTGACTCTAATTTGAATAAAATTGTCTAAAGACTTTTATCTTACAATTATTATCGTGTTACACATACTTATTCCTTATGTATATATATATATATATATATATTTTTTTTTTTTTTTTACTTTTTTTGTTTAATTATATGTTTGTGTTTAAAACCATTTCCTATTACTTAAAATAATTTTAAATCTATATTTCTTAAAGAAAAATGAAAACACTCTAAATTAAAAACAACCATTACTAAACAGATATTTCACTTAAAAAAATACCCCCATATATTATATGCATATGTGCATAAATATATATATGCTTATGTATACTACACATATATAAGGATACATTTTAGATCAACAATTTGAGCAGATTTTGAATAAGCTCTCCTGATGTGCAATATGCAAAATTTAAAAAAATTATTAATTTTAAAATAACATAAAAATAAAAAATATGTGTGTGCACATGTATATATTAAAGAAAAAATGTTTTAGTACGCATAAATATAATACAATGCATTGTATTCTTCTTCTTTACATAAATATATTTTTTTTATGTCCATTTATTTACGTTAAATAAGTTATTTTCAAAAAAAAAATAATGAAACACTTTTAGTCTATTTGATCAAATGATTGTTTTAATTATCAAATAGTTTCAACAAAATTAAATGTAAAAAAAAAAAAAAAAAAAAAAAAAGAAGCAATACAGCTTAAAATATTTCAAAATAAAAATCAATTTAGGTACGTGCTAAATTTAGAACTACGCAAAATTATAACAAAAATATTTTAAATATATGTGTGTCCACAAAAAAAAAATTAAAAATCAAAAAAATAAAAAAAAATTGCATTTTTAATCAATTTTTAAAGTAAACCATAAAAAATTTAATATTATTTCTTAATAATAACCCAATGTTATTTATTCTTCCAAACAGATAATCGCTTCTCGTTTGACATTTATTCCTGTTAAAAACACTCTTTATATATAACAGAAAAAACAATCATTTTTTCCCCTCTTTTGGGTTAAACAATATCCAGGTGAAATTTCCCCCATACATTCATTCCAGTTGCTTTCACAGAATTTAATACAATCTTCTAGTTTGTCTTGATCTGCTGAATAAGACCTTGAACAAACGTGATCAGCATCAATAGCCGCACGTGTGTTATATTTAACCAAATTCATTTTTACCTTAGTATTCTTAATATATTTTAGTACATGAAATACTTTAACATCCGCAACTGTTGTACTCTTTGGTGTAGTAGCGACTTCAGCTTTCACTGCTGATGTTTGTGGTGCTTGTCCTGATGTTGATGTTGGTACTGGTGCTGATGTTGATACTGGTGTTGATGTTGGTACTGGTGCTGATGGTGGTACTGGTGCTGATGTTGATACTGGTGTTGATGTTGGTACTGGTGCTGATGGTGGTACTGGTGCTGATGGTGGTGATACTGGTGTTGGCGATAATGTTTGTTCTCCTGATGCTGCTGTTGATGCTCTTGGTTGTGTTGTTGATAGTACTTCTTCTGGATGTTTTGGTGGTACTTCCTCTTTTGCTGGTGATACTGGTGATACTGCTGCTCCTGCTAATTGGGATGCCTCCGCTGCTTCCTCTGAACCATAAATCTCAGAGTTTCCAGCTAACGCCTTTTCGTTGTATGAAGCATTATATGTTTCTTGGTTAAAGTTCTTATTATAAAGATTATTATAAAAATCGGGGGAGGTTTTAAGAAAATAGTTGTATAATCCAGCATCCTTCTCTGCAGTAACATCATCCATTGGCATATCAATGTTGAATATTGCAACAGAGTGGATGAAATTATGTTCACATTGTTCTGAGCCATACATGTCGACCTTAAAATTTCCGTCGTCACCCCAGTATTTTCCCCAGCTGTTTTTGATTATCCAGTAAGGTTTTTCATTCCCTTCAATATTTATGTAGTTACCCCACCCAATGATATTTACTGCATGGTCAGGATTTTTATCACCACATACGTTAAGCACCTTCTTTCCGTTAAGGTTATAACCCATTACACTTTTTGCCTTTACATAGGCAATCACAGACCCTTTATGCATAATTTCATGCTTTATTATGTTGATGAATGCATCTATGTTTCCCTTAAATTTGTCACTCTCATAGGCGGTATATCCTTTAGCCCCCAACGAATTGGGTTCATCTTTAGAATCTAATAATTCTACATTTGCCCATAAATTCGTCCAGTGATTCTGGGGATTCGGACACTCATTACCAACTTTTGCATATTCGTATGGGAGGTTATATTCTAAAGGTAAGAACTTATTTTCATAGATGATTTTAAGAAATTCTAGTGGGTTCGATCCAACATGACACTTATCCATAGCTTCCTTGTTTGCACAGTTAGCTACGTATAAAGCCGAAATGCTCGCATGGTCGTAACCCTTCATACATCTAATCGTTTCTAGATGTACCTTAGATGCAAATATCCAAGATGTTGCACAATTTCCCTGATCCTTTGTTTCAATCTTTGAAACGCAACTATTCTTATCTTTCCATCTATCACAATAGTCTTCATTGCAATACATTGTATCTGTAACATGAGAAGTATTAACATTACTCTCTTCAAGTGAAACTAAATTAATAACCCCATCATAATTACCATTTTCAGTATTTTCAGTACCAGTTTTATTATCCTCCACCTCAGATTGTTCAGAGCTCAATGGATTTCCTTGGTTTTCAATTGTATTATATGATAATACAGGAAGTATTAATCCTGTTTTGTTCTTTATCCAATCATTTACATTCTTCATACATATCGCTGCGTTTGTTAGCTTATGCTGTAATGAGGAATATGTTTCTTCTGCATGTGTTTGTAGCAACGTTGTTAAATTGTTGAAGATGTCCGTTTCGTTGCCCATTTCGTAGTTTTCTAACGCTCCGCTTGTGTCTATCTCCTTTATCAATTTGCAATAGTTTATTAACTCAGATTTTAATTTATCATCTAATCCTTCAAATATTATTAATTGCATATTATTGTTCTCATCCATCTTGTACATCTTTTTCAATATATTGTCAATCACTTGAGTAAGCTCTATATGCGTAGGGTTTTCATCATCTTGCCCCTTAGCTTTTATTTCATTAAATTTATCCTTAACTTCAGAAGATACATATTTGAAACATTCATTATTCTTATCTGCGTGTTCTGTCAATAATGTACACTGATAGCATTTGTCTATGTCTATATTACCACTCAGAAAACAATTGATTGCTATTAGTTCACACATTTCTGAAAGGAAAAAAAGGGATATTTCAAGTATGTGTAAAAATGTATAGCACTCATGTAAATATAAACATATATACATATATGTATATAGATATAGATATATATATATATATATACATATACATGTAGCAGATTGGAGAATTTTATGTAATTATTCGAAAGGTATAATAACAATGCTAAAACGATGTACACGCGTCATTATTCCTTTCCACTCCTTTGTTTTATATGACTAACCAGGCATGTTACTTTTTATAGAGTACCCCTTGCTTTCAACTAAAAATGTTTTTGCATTTGCTTCTGAACTGTATACTTGGATTGCAGTAATTGGTCGATCTAAGTTTTTCATAAGATATTTTCTCATGTCAACATTTTTCTCTAACGTGAAATAAAAAGGAACGAACATGAAATACGAATATTATTACGAGAGCAATATATGAAAATAAATGATAAGGCCATGCATATGTATTAATGGTTAAAACTAAAAGTAAGGTGTAAATTTCATTTCATTCAAAAATTTACTTTTACTTTGTCATCTTTATAATTATCATTATAATATTAATTATAACTGTTATTGTTATTGTTATTGTCATTATTATTATTATTATTATTATTATTATTATTATTATTATTATTATTATTATTATTATTTCTATTTTTTTTTTTTTTTTTAATTACTTGTACTCGCTGCAATTTCAGTGTCGTAAACCATCCATTTAAGAGTTAATGTATTCCCTTCCGTGTATACAACAAATTTAAAAGTTTTCCCATTCGTACAAGTGTTTTTTAAGTTATCTTTATTTTTTTCAAATTCTAAATTTTTATTTAAATCTTGATCGATCGATTGTCCTTTTTTTTTTTTTTTTAATTCGTCCAATTTTGACTTAAGTATTATCTTATTGTTTTCTGTTTCAACTTCAATAGTTATATGAGGAACGAGGAACAGATGAAACTTTGCCTTACATGGCCCTGTAATTTTTACCCCGTTATAATCTTTTAGTAATGCAGACTTTACCAGAATTATATTTGGGGTATTTGCAGTTTCAGGTGCATTAGGTGGCGGAGTTCCTCCATTTGTGTTACCCCCATTGGTAGCTACTTCATTAGGCAGATCTTTTCCTTGTGATAAAGTTTCAGTTTCTCTATCTGAGGCTTCTTGCTTTGCAGGTTCTGGTGTAAGTGGTACACCTGGGGAAGCGGAAGGCAGACTTCCAGTTGGAGGAGGTTGAGAAGGTAAAGGAGTTTGTGAGCTTGTACTTCCGGTACCAGAACTTGCAGTATTCCCATCCTTGGGAAGAACAGGTGCCTCGGGAGGTTTTTCTGTACACTCTGTTATAATTTTACCCAAAACTATATCTGCGTAAAATTTGTCATAAAAATATAGTATATAAAAACACACGTTAACTTATAAAAGACTTATTTTTATTCTAAAATGTTGCATTTTAGTGCAAACAAAAAATTCAGTCATTATATTATTTCATTTTTTCATTTATTCTTCTCATCATATTCACAATTTATTATTTTTTTAAAAAACTATTTTTTACAACTTTATTCAATATATTTCTTATTTTTTCAACTTACATAGTACAAGAAAGAGAGTAATACGAGTCTTCATTTTGTTGTACAGAATTAATATATAGTGTCGCAGAAATCTATTTTTTATAATATTTACTTATCATATTTGATTTTTGTTTTTTGTATTTTGTTGTTTGCTTTTTTTTTTTTTTTTTTTTTTCTACTTTCTGAAAAAAATTTAATATTTTAATTTTAAAAAATAAACAATTTCTTTTAAGTTTTAAATGTTTTTGCTAAAGATCGTTTCGCCTTAGGAAAAAAAATAAATGTACTATATATATATATATATATATATACACATATATATTGTGCTACAACTAATGCACTATTTTGTATTAACTTTGTGAGTGTGTATTCTGAACTTTTTACCGTTTCAATGAGAATGTCATAATTATTCCGTGTCCAGAATATTCATGTGCCGTATATCTTCTTAACACATACATATATATGTACATATTAGTTGTAAAGTGGACATGGACGAAAGAATATATTTGCGTATATTACAGTATAATGTATTTCCTTTTTTAGGAAAACAATTTTTTTCTTAATTATATGTGCAAAATTGGATGCCCCAATTGTTTAAAAGTTCCAAAAAAGAAACAATCTAAAATAAAATAGTGTAAAATAAAGTTAAATTAAAAGGAAAGCGACGAATGGGAAAAATAGCAAAATAAATTATGCACATATTTATATTAATACTACTATCAGCTGTATCACGTGTTGAATGTATATGAAAAAAAATACTTGGAAAAAAGAATGAAAAGCATATGCTTTCCCCATTTTTAAAAATATTATGAACACTTCAAACATTGTTTCGTATTAAATATTTAATTATATTCCATAATGCAAATTATATGTAACTTTTCGTTTAGCACATTCGAAGTAAAACCATTTTATGTATAAAAAAAAAAAAAAAAAAGAAGCAATACACTTGTTTCTCTCTTTTGAGTTAAATAATATCTACGTTAAATTATATACTTACGCGCATATTCCAATTGGCTTCACAAAATTGAAAACATTCTTCTTGCTTCTCGGCATGTACTGCATAAGAGCCTGAACAAACATGAACATCACCAGTAGCATAATCAGTTTCATACTTAAAGTTAGAACCAATTTTACTGCACACTTTTTAATGTGTTTTAAAAAATGCCTTATATATCAACCTCCTCAACAGTTGATTTCACGGATGAACTACACTATACCACCATGTTGCCGTCAATTATTCTGCTTGCTTCTTTCGCTTCCCTGAACATCTTTAATGATACCAATAATCATGTTCGTAGTAATTCCGTTGGTTTCTATGTAGATATTTCTCGTGACAACGGTATCGTTGGTGAGCCTTATACTTGCTGTTCTAGCTTGAAATAAATTATACTGTACTTGTTCTGTCTGCAATTTTTTCTCTTCAGCCGTTTGTCCACCTTCCTCGTCTTGATGTGCTATTTTTTTATGCCATATCTGCTTCTCTTACCCAAGCTTGAAATCCTTCTCATACTGTAACTGCTACTCTAGATGCTTCTCATGCTTCATCTATTTCTTGTTATTTACCTCTTCCTATTTCATTTTAGTCTTAATTATATATAAATTTCAACTAAATCTTTTCCATTTTTCGAGCGACTAAATCTTTCTCTGGATTGAAGTACTAATAATAGAAATTACTTCTAAGAATTGGGATAACTTTTTAAGTAAAGGTTATACATATCAGGTTGCTCATTAGCTAAATATTCAATCATAGGCACATTGATTTTGAACATAACAACAGAGAGGATGAAGTCGTGCTCATAGCCTAATGGATCCATGCATGTCGACCTTAAGGTTTCGGTTATCACACTAATGCTTAACATACCCCAACAATTTTTAACTAACCCATAAACTTCATTCCTTCGTTTACTATTATTATAGTTACCATACCCAGTGATATTAACTATGCACCTTCTTTTCAATAAGATTGCGGCCCATAGCATTTTTTTCCCTTAAACAGGCGCAGAAACATCACTCCTAACTTTGCGCTTCATAATGCCGACGAATACATCTTTGTTTTAGTCAAACTTGTCTCTCTCTTGAATGTCATATCCTTTAGTTTTCAACAAATTAGATTCACTCTTATGATATAATAATTTTGAATCTGTCCACAAATTAGTCTAATAATACTATTTATCAAAATAATCATCTCCGACTTCTGCTTAAGTTTATGAAAGGTTAATTCCTAAACATAGGAACTTATCTGCATCTTTAGTATTGAGAAACACTCATGACCTAAATCCGATGGGCTATTTTTGCGTTATTTGCGTTATCTGCTTTGTGCTAACATCTATGTATAAAGCCGAACTACTTGCATGGGCATGATTTCCACTCCAGCATTTAATAATATCTATGGGAAGCTTCGATACAAACAGCAAAAATGGTACTGAGTTATACCGTGTTCCTCTTCATTAATTTTTGTAATATATTTTGCTTATAATATTTCCTCCTTTTGAAGAACTCTTTATTTTTGCACATAGTATCTGAGGAGCCAGGAGAATGTACAAACTCCTCTGAGTCACTTGAAAATTTAGAAATATTACTGTAGCTATCATGTAGTGGATACTAGTGAGTTACTAATTTTCCGTCATCTTAAAAATGACTACTTCTTTTTTAATAATTTATACTATTTCGTAATTACTGATTTTAAGCCAGTATATAAATCTTCCATGCTTATTAACTGATAATTTACCTCATCGTCTGTTTTGCAATATTACTTTCTACATGTTATCAGCGGGTTCGTAAAGTTGATGTACCTTTGTGTGTGTATTATCTTGTGCATGGGCGTTAATTTTACATATCACTATATTTCTCCCTAATATGAGAAGAGGCATTCATATATATATATATATTATTCCTTATTGATTTTTTTACTTTCTATAAATAATGCACTAGGTACTGTTTTTCTATAACTATGTACCCCCTAAGAAAATTCTTAGCTCACACAGAGTCGAATATATCTGTAGATAAATGAAACAGTAGTGTAAGGATTCCTCAAATTTACAGAAACTATCAAAAAAGAAGAAAAACATATATATATACATATATTTAGTGTAGGTATATGCACACGCATGCAGCGATCAATGACTATTTTTCTCATATTTTGAAGTAAATGATGGTAATTCTAGTATGCTATTCATTTATAGATGTAATATTTTTCTTTTATCTTTTTTTCGAATACAACAAAGAACGTCCCTTTTAATGGAATAACTCTTAGTTTAACCCCAAAATGCATTTTTATTCCTCTTTGCAAAAATATGTACTTGTGTGTTGCAGCAGTTGGTCTACTTAATATTTCGTTGAGATATATTTCTAACTTATAACTGATTATCTACAATGAGGAATGAAAGAAACAGCATGAAACGCAAACATTTTTAGGAGACATACATGTTAATATGAACTACAATTTGGAAGAATTATTCAAATTTTGAAATATTTAATTTCTTACTTTGTTCATATAAAAGCATATTGAAATTATAATTTTAATTAGTTATGCTAAAAATTGTTCTTATCATAATTGTAAGAATCTCTGTTGCATGTAATGGTTTCTTTTTTTCTTTTTTCTTTTTTTTTATTTTATTTCCTATAATAATTCCAATAATGGACTACAGTATCGTTAACCTTCAATGATATATAATGAATGCTAAACTATAGTAGGAAAAAATTATAAAATAAAAATATAATAAAAAAGTAAAATTCATTAGTTGAAATCACTTTGGCACAAATTTAATTTCAACCCCTGTAAAATATGTGTATTTGAAAATATTTTTTTTTTTTTTTTAAATTTCACGAACTCCACTTTAACGGTTGTAGTTCAGATGTACTTGGTACTTGTTGTTGTTTATTGTAAAGAGGATTACACATGGAACGCGCAGAAGGAATGAAGATATTCACAAGTTCTACAGTTTAGTTTTTCCATTCTTACAAAAGTTCGTTTTGTGTAAACTTATGTAAAATAGAAACCTTGCATGTTCAAATATCACTGCAGTGAAATTATTCTATTTAGTGTTAATGTTAATCTAATTTGCTTCATTTTAGAAAAATATATGAGAAAAAATATGAGTAATAATAATATAAAAAGATGTATAGTAATGTATGTCAAGAATAGGTTAATAATCATATAGATGCACGTTCAACTTAGAACGTCTCCTTTTAGAACTGGAAAAGAATTAAATACATATTTCAATAAGAAGTAGATTAGATAAAAAAATAAAACAAAATAATAATAATTACACTTTTTACATTTATAGAAATCACAGTGAATAAAACTACTTGCATTTATAGCTAAAAATATAAAGTTAATACTTTTGGGAAAGGGGCAGTTGTCATTCCCTTTGCTTACTTACAGTAATAACATTTTGCATATAACATAGATAGCAGTTACGCATAACGGAAACAGAAGCTACACGTAGCAGAAATAGCAATCATTTTTTTTTCTCTTTTTACTTAAGCAATACCCGGGAGAATAACTACCTCTACATTCATTCCAGTGCCTTTCACAAAATTGAAAGCACTCTTCTTGCTTCCCTGGATCATATGCATATGACCTTGAACAAACATGATCACCACTAGCAGACTTAAGGATATCATATTTAGCTAAACCAATTTTTAATTTTCCATCTTTAACATGTTTTAAAATATGAAGAATTTTAGTCTTTTCATCTACTTGGCTATATAAAAAATTATAAGATGATACGGGTGATGAAGGTGGTACTCTCGCATCTGTTACTGAACGTGGGGATTCTGATCTTGGATGTTCTCCTTCTAGTATTGGTGCATATCCTCCAGTTGGACGTACTTCATGGGTCGATTTTTCTGTGCCTTCTCTACCTACAGACACTGATGTGACAAGTAGTTGTGTTCGTCCTGGACTCATTACTGCTCCTCCTGGTATTCCTTGTCTTTCCACTGTTGATGGAAAGGATGGTTCATCTGTTTGACCATGTATCATAGAGTTCCAATATAGACCCTTTCGGCTGTTTGAATAGTAAGTTTTATCTGAGCTGAAATTTTTATAGTACAGATTACTATAAAAATCTGGGGAAATTTTTAAGTAGTAATTATATAATTCGGCTTCTTTCTTCGTATTGACTTTTGCTAATGGCATATCAATGTTGAACATTACAGCAGAGTGTATGAAATTATGTTCACATTTTTCGGGGCCATATATGTCGACCTTAAAATTTCCTTCATCCCCCCAATACTTACCCCAACTGTTTCTCATTATCCAGTAAGACTTTTTCATTCCTTTATCACTTATGTAGTTACCCCAACCAATGATATTAACAGCATGGTCAGGCATTTTTTCACCACATAAACTGTAAACCTTCTTTCCATTAAAATCGTAACTCATTATTTTTTCTGCCTTCACATAAGCAATCATAGATCCTTTGTGCATAACTTCATGCTTTATTTTTTTGATGAACGTGTCCATATTTCCCCTAAATTTGTAACTCTCATAAGCAGTATATCCTTTGGCCCCTAACGAATTGGGTTCATACTTGTAATCCATTAATTTCGTATCTGTCCACAAATTAGTCCAATGATACTTGGGGTTTGGACAATCATTAGCTACATTTTTGTATGAATATGGAAGATTAGATTCTAAAGGTAGGATCTTTTTTTCATCAATGATTCTTAGAAATTCTAGAGGATTAGACCCAACTTTGCATCTTTCATCAGGTTCTATTTTCGAACAGTTAGCCACATATAAAGCCGAACCACTTGCATGATCATAACCCTTCATACATCTAATAGTTTCTAGGTGCAGCTTAGATGCAAATAACCATGATGTTGCACAGTTTCCCTGATCTTCTGCTTCAATTTTTGAAACACAGCTATTCTTATCTTTCCATCTATCACAATAGTCTTCATTGCAATACATTCTATCTGTAAAACGGGCAGTGTTCATATCTGCTTCTTCATATTTTGTCAGATCAACAACTCCATCATCATCTTCTTTGTATATAGAATTACCTACATTTTTATAATCTTTAAGCTCAACATCATAGTTAAAATGCATAACATTCTTCCCTTCTAATTTGTTATAAGGCAAATCTGGTAGTACTAAACCTGTTCTGTTTTCCCCCCAATTAGATACATTCTTCATGCATATTGCTGCGTTTTTTAATTTATTTTTCAGTGAAATATATTTTTCACCTTTATGCATTTTTAACATTCTATTCAAATTGTTCAGTACTTCCATCTCGTTACCCAACTCGTAATTTTCTAACATCCTAGTCATATCTAATCCTTTTAGCAAATTACAGTAATTTGTTATCTGCCTTTTTAATGTACTATCTAAATCTTGTGGAATTGCTAAATCTTTTTTATTATTCTTGTTATTGTCCTTAATTCCCATAAGTATACTGTCAATCGCTTCTGTAAGCTGGATTTCATTATAATTTTCATCATCCTGCCCTTCAGTTTTTATTTCGTCAAATCGTTGCCTCATATCAGCAGAAACATAGTTTAAACATTCACTGGCTTTTTCTTTACTCTCTAAGAATAAAGCACATTGGTAGCACTTTTCTATTTCGATAATACCGCCGAAAAAGCAGTCACTGGCTATTGCATCGCATTTTTCTATTAGAAGGAAAAAAAAAAAAAGAAGCAAAAATAGTATAATGGTGAAATGTTTAGAAAGTATGAGACCAGTCCATGTACACACATATGCATGCATGTATTGATGTATGTGTTTTTTCGCTTATTAATTATTATTATTATTATTATTATTATTATGTATTTATTTATTTTTTATTTTTTTGGGGGGGTAACAAAGTTGTGAGTAATTAAAATAAGATAACAATAAAATGAAGAGCAGTTATTTAGTTATATTCCTTTGTAAGAGCTTGCCTGGCATATTTGATATGCTGTAATTTTTGCTTTCAATAAGAATCTGCTTTTCAGGATTTGACGAGGTTATTACTTGTATTGAAGTAATTGGTCTTCCTATATCTTTCATTCTGTATTTCCTTACATCTACCATTTTGTCTAAGACGAAAAATTAAAGTATATACAAGTTGATAAAAAAATGGAGGAACTCGGTACTAATAGGCGAAAAGTATTATGATAAAAACTGAGTGCATATATGCATATACATATATATACATACATATACATAACCATATTATATATATATATATATATATATATATATATATTTTTTTTTTTTTTTTTTTTTTTTTTCAAAACGAACGCAGCACAGAAGAAACATAGTTGAAGCTTTATTCTTTCCACTTTTGCATTTTACAAAATGGAAACCAGTTTATTATCCAAACTTTCAGTTAATTTGTTTTCTTTTCTTGTTACTCTTACCTGTTTCAGTTGTAGATGGATACACTTTCCATTTAAGGGTTAATATGTTTTCTTCAATGTACACTACGACCTTAAAGGTTTTGTTATGAGCACACTTATTATGCAAATTAGATTTTTCCTTTTCAAATAATATTTTTTCTGTTATTTTTATAAATATCGGGTTCATTTCTATTTCATTATTTTCGGCATCAACATAAATTTCTAAAAATGGAATAAGGAACACATAAAATTTTGCAGTGCACGGACCAGTTATTTTTATACCCTTATGTTCTTTCAATAGTGCTGATTTGACTTGAACTACATTTGAAATATCTGACGATACACGTTCTGCAGGAACATCATTACTTCCTGAATTGCCATGTTCATTAGAGAGACGCACCATAATTGGTTGTTGTGCAGGTCCATTTGGTGCTCCTACAATAGAACTATTCTGCTGACCTGTTTGGAGACTTTCTCCCCTTTTGAGTATCTTTTTCCCTTTACCTTCCTTTGTATTTACATGTGATACTGCAGTTGCAGTTGCCTGTGATTGATCCGCTAAACCTTCAGAAGAGCTTATCCGTGTACCATCCACTTTTGGCAAAAATACTGATATACTAGTCACAGGTGCATTTTTAGTAGAGCAATAACATTTTATTATATTATTACTAATTAAAATATCTGCAAAAAAAATTGTTATTGACAAATAGTACATGAAAAAAATTTTTTTTTTTTTTTTTTTGTTTTATTCCAAAATGTTGTATTTTATTGTAGAATAACTTTATTATTATTCTGAGGTTGCAGTATATGTAATGCTCCTTAACATATTCATTATTTCTCACATTTTTAATTGCTACATTGACTATTCTTAATATTTTATTATTTTTTTTTTTTTTGTTCTTACATATTATTAGAAGAAAAGATATAGGATACATCATTTTGTTGAATGTAAAAGCTAAAATGAGGTGTTGTAAAATTTTTTTTTTTTTTTTTTTTTTGATAATTGTAAATTGTATCACCTATATGTACTTATAGTTCTGTATGTGTATATATATATATATTTACATATTCTTTATTTTTTTTTTTTATTTTTATAGAACTACACACTTTTTGCTGAAAATAAATTAAACATTATATTTTCAAAGAAAAAATGCTATTATTCTTTTGCAATATTTTAATATAGTTCTTCGAGAAATGATTCCACTTTAAAAAAAACAAAAAAAAAATAGTAATAGTAATAGTAATAGTAATGGTAATGGTAATTATAATAATAATAACAGTAACAGTAGTAGTAATAATGTAAGCGTTTCACTGATGTAACGAATTGACCACTAATTTACTTCGACTACCGTAGTGGTTGCTTTCGAAAAACTTTAACAAGTTCACTATCTACACCTTTATGGTTAAAGTTCGAAGGCATGTTTGAAGGCGTATTGATTTATTTATTGTGGATAGAATAGATGTGTAAAGGAAGAAGACAAAAGTGGTGCTATTATTTACAAGTGCTACAACTTAGTGATTTCGTTTTTACCATAGTAATGTTTTTTATATGAACTTACTCATATAAATGTAGACTCCCTAACTGTAAAAAGGTTAAATTAAAATGCTTAACCATGAAGTTCTTTTCATTTATATAATTTTAATAAATCGAATAAAAAAAAAAAACATTTACAAAGCATAGTTTTTATCACAAATAGAAAGAATAATACAGGAACCTCTTTAATATAGAACTTCTCTAAATCATAATGGGAATAAAATATACAAACATACACATGTATGCACACATATATATAAACATGCACATATATACGCACATATACATAAACATACACATGTATGCACACATATATATAAACGTACACATATATACGCACATATACATAAACATACACATGTATGCACACATATATATAAACGTACACATATATACGCACATATACATAAACATACACATGTATGCACACATATATATAAACGTACACATATATACGCACATATACATAAACATACACATGTATGCACACATATATATAAACGTACACATATATACGCACATATACATAAACATACACATGTATGCACACATATATATAAACGTACACATATATACGCACATATACATAAACATACACATGTATGCACACATATATATAAACATACACATGTATGAACACATTTATAAACAAACATATATACGCACATATACATAAACATACACATGTATGAACACATATATATAAAGATACATTTAAACATATATATATATATATATACCAATAAGGAACATATAAAGGTGCATAAAAAAAATAATACATTTTTACCTTTTCAAAAAATCCACTAATAATTTTATCTACATCAATTGTTGAAAGTATAATTTTATTGCTATTTCTAGCAAAAAAAAAAAAAAAAATTATTATTGTTGTTCGCTTGGTTTATTCATATTAATAAGGTTTTATACAAAACAGAAAAAGCAGTCATCTGTTTTCCTCTTTTGTGTTAAACAATATCCGGGTGATTTATGTTCACTACATGCTCCCCAGTTTTCATTACAGAACGTTACACATTCATCTTTTATCTCATAATTTGGATAGGATCTTGCTCTTGAACATACATGGTCAGCATTAATAGGATTATCCGAGTCGTACTTAACTATATCGACTTTTACTTTACCATTTTTAACGTGTTCTAAAACGTGAACAAATTGAAGCTTTTTAGTAGTTGCCTCATTTAATTTGTCGTTCTCTTTTGTATCTAATCCTCCTTGTGCTCCTCCTACTCCAGGTGCTACTCCTACTCCTGGTGCTACACCTACTCCTGGTTGAGTTCCACTAGCACTATTATCTGAACCATAAATGACAGAGTTCGCAGTTATCACATTCTTGTTATTTAAATCATTAGCCTTTTCTGCGCTCAAACTGTTGAAATATAAATTACTATAAAAATCTGGGGAGGTTTTTAAGTAGTAATTATATAATTCGGCTTCTTTCTTCTTATTGACATTTGTCAAAGGCATATCAATGTTGAACATTACAACAGAGTGCATGAAGTTATGTTCACATTGTTCGGGGCCATGCATGTCGACCATAAAGTTTCCTTCATCCCCCCAGTACTTACCCCAGCTGTTTCTAACTATCCAGTAAGATTTTTTCTCTCCTTTGCTATTTATATAGTTACCATACCCTGTGATGTTAACTGCATGGTCAGGATGTTTACCACCACATAGGCTAAGCACCTTCTTTCCATTTAGGTCATACCCCATTACATTTTCTACCTTTACATAAGCAATTACAGATCCTTTGTGCATAACTTCATGCTTTATTTTTTTGATAAACGTGTCCATGTTTCCCCTAAATTTATCACTCTCATAGGCGGTATATCCTTTAGCCCCTAATGAATTGGGCTCATCTTTAGAATCTAATAATTCTACATTTGCCCATAAATTCGTCCAGTGATTCTGTGGATTTGGACACGTATTACCAACTTTTGCATATGAGTATGGAAGGTTTACTTCTAAAGGTAGGAAGTTATTTTCATCGATAATTTTAAGAAATTCTAATGGGTTCGATCCAACATGACACTTATCCTTAGCCTCTTTATGCGCACAATTGGCAACGTATAATGCCGAACTGCTCGCATGTTCATAACCCTTCATACATCTAATAGTTTCGAGATGTAACTTAGATGCAAATATCCAAGATGTTGCACAACTTCCCTGATCTTGTGCTTCTATTTTTGAAATACAAGTATTTTTATCTTTCCATCTATCACAATATTCATCATTACAAAACATATTATCTGTAAAATAGAAAGACTGTTTATTATCCTGTTCAACTGCTTCTAAATCTATAATACCATCAATTCCATCATTGAATGTATCTTTTATATTATTCTGATTAACACTAGAAGTTTCAGAAACTTTCGTAGTCTGTAATTGAATTTTATTTTCATTATTTTTGTATGACAGATTAGGTAATACTAATCCAGTTTTATTTGTTATCCAGTTTTCAGCATATTTCATACATATCGCTGGATTTTTTAGTTTATATAGTAATGAAGACTTTTTTTCTTCATTGTGTTTTTCTAATAGTTTAGTTAAGTTACTGTATGTTTCTACATGATTCGCTAGTTCGTGGTTTTCCAACGTACCACTCACATCTTCCTGCTTTAATAACTTACAATATTTCATTAATTCTCCTTTTAAAGTATTATCCATCTCTTCCATTTTTACTAATTCTTTGTTATTGTTTACATCTATCTTGTATATTAGGTCCAATATGTTATTAATGGATTCCATAAGTTTATATTGTACAGATTCTTCATCATTTCCTGTCGTGAGAACGTTTTGTTCATTTTGTGTATCCGTCTCTTTTGAAGCATATTTAGAACACTCATCTGATGGACTCAAATTTTTCGTAAGCAGGGTACATTTATAGCATTTTTCGATGTCCGAAATTCCACTGAAGAAGCAGTTTGTAGCCATTATATCGCACCTGTCTGTTAATGTAAAAATATACAAGATTAGACAAAATATATGATATAAATGTGAAGAGTTCAACGTTTGGTGCATTATGGAATTCAGTTAAAGCTTAAAAGAATGCACAACAAAACAAGAACAGTAATAATTAAAATAATATGAAGAACGTATAAGGAAAAAGCGAATAAATGATTCTTTTTTCATCTATTCTTCCTATTTTGAACTACTTATGAATCTAACCTGGCATAACATTCCCCAGTGGGTAATTTTTGCTCTCGAGAATGTGAACATCTTTCTTCTCTAATACATTGAATATCTGTATTGATGTAATAGGTTGATCTATGTTTCGTATCATGAACTTCCTTATGTCTACTTTATTATCTAATGGACAAAATTAAAAGCGAAACCGAAAATATTAATTTGAATAGAAAAGTTAAAAAGGAAACTATGGATGACGCTAATATGTTCAAATTTTGAATTACGCATATGTATATGCACATATGTATATGCACATATGTATATATATATATATATATACATGGTGACAGCTTTTCACTAATTAAGAATATATACTCTTATTAATTTATGCAAAATGGAAACTAGTGTATTTTTTTCTTTTTCTTTTTTTTACCTGTATTGGGTGGATTATTTACTTTGTCATATACTTTCCATTTAAGTGTGAGTATATTATCATGAATATTTACAATAAGTTTAAACGTATATTTATCATGACATTTATTTTTTGATTGTTCTTCAGTGCTAAAATCTACGTTGATTGTTTGATTATTTGATTTTGTTCTCAATAAAATTAGGTCAACATCCGTTTTAACATGAATATATATATACGGAACAAGGAAAACTAAAAAGTCCACATTACACAGTCCAGTAATTTTTACTCCCTTATGATCTTTTAACAAAGCAGAATTTATCTGAATATCGCTATTGTTAGAAGTAGTTACAGGCTCACTAGAATCATTATTTCTTTGTTCACCAGCTATAGAACGATCACTTTTTCCCTGACCATTACCTGATACCTCCGATGGTTCAGCACCATTCGGTGGGGATCCAGAGGTTCCATCTGAACTTCCATTATGATTTTCCCCTACAACTCCATTTGCACCAGTAGGTCCACTTCCCCCTACTCCTGCACCTGGAACTACTGATGGATCTCCAGCTCCATTTGGGTTTGTATTTGTACTAGAACCTTGAACACTAGATGAACCATTATTTTGACTTACATCTTGTGCGATACTGTTTGATGGGGACGTAACATTTGGAGGTTGTTCCATAGTAGTTCCCCCGTGGCACGGCATTATACTGTTACTATACACTACACCTGCGTAAATATTAAAATAAAGAAAAAGAACACACAAAAAAAATTTTATTACGTACGAAGAAATATTTTTTTTTTTTTTTTTCATAATATGTCCCTTGCCATTTCGTTACGAACAAAAATTATGAGAGTATTTAATTTTTTCTTAGTTTTGCAAATACTGTAAATTTTGTTTGTATCATTTAGATCCAACTGAATATTTTACTACTTTTATTTTTTCTTTTTATCATTATGTCTTTACACATTTTTTGTACCTTTTTTTTTTTCTTACATATTATGAAAAGTAAGGAAATACAAGACTTCATTTTGTTGCACAAAGTAAAAATGGAATGTCTTTATATTTTTTCTGGTAATAGTTCTGTACATTCATGTACCTTTTTATTCTGTTTTTTCTCAATAAATCTTTTTTTTTTTACCTAAGGGAAATTAAAACATTGATATGAAGAAAAGGTCTGTATTTATTATTTATTTTTTTTTTTTTCTGTGTTATTGTGTTTTTTAATTTTTAAATCTGTATTTCTTTCATTTTTTGTTTTTCCTTTTTTTTAATTTTTTACATAATATCAATGATAATATAAACACTCTAGAAAGATATACACATCTTTTAGTGCATTTGTTATTGCACTAATTCGTTATGAATCTCTTGATGTGTACTCGCAAAATTTTTGCAATTTGTCTAAGTGCATTTTTAAGGTTAAGGGTAAAACCTGTACATGTGCATAAGTACATGCACTTATAGTCAAATTAATTCGTCCCGAAGAACAGGAAATAGTATTTATTTTTCATGTTAAACTTGAAGCACCATGACTCTTTTCGCAAAAATAAGTATTATAAGGTTAACTTACTCTTATCAATTCCGCACTCCGAGTGGTCAAAAAATTCTTACAAAAATGAAATTAAATTATTCTTTCTTAAAGCCTTCCTAATTTTTATCATTTCAAGAAAATTTCAAAAGAAAAAAAAAAAAAAATGAATAATTGAACAAATGCGTAAATAGTCACTGTGGAATGTAAAATATGGAAAAGTAATTTAAAAGAAATAACTAGGAAACTTATCTAATTTAGAACTATTGCAACTTCAAAAGAGAACCATATTTTTTCACCTTTTCAAAATTATAATGAACAATTTTTACTTGCATTCTTTATTAAAATTACAATGTTACTCATATGTATTTTAAAAAAAAAAAAAAAAAAAAAACTACCATTAGCATGAGTTACATTTTATTAATACCATTTTACACATAACAAAAAAAAAAAAAAAAAGTTGTTTGTTTATCTCCTTTTAACAAACGGTATTTAGGGGAAGGTTCATTTGTTCACTTATTTTATTTGTTAATTTCACGCGTTACCGTAAAATTTTACACACTCTCATAATTTATATGTATATGTTGATAGAAATATTCAACAAGTTTGATCATCATTAATTGCTGTGTTATCTTCATATTTAACTAGATCTATTTTTGTTTGTTCATTTTTAATATGTCTTAAAATATTAACAACTTCAGTTTAGTAGCACCTCTGCTAACAAGTGTAACCCTAGTCGTTGTTTCCATTCATGATGATAATGATTACACTGTTCATATTTCTGATAGTTGTTCTCCTACAGTAGTAGCTGCTGCGGGTGTATCTCTTGCAGCTACCTCGTGTACTCCTCATTCACGACTCTTTCTGACCTCTTATGCTACTCTTCCATTGGTTGTTCCTCGCCCATGAAATTCATTGTTTCGTATGTCTAACGCCTGTTCTTCCTTTGTTGTTCTTTCATCCGTTTATTCAGTTTTTGGTACTTATAAAGTTCAAGTCCTTTTAACGTTGATCATGTTAACGTTGAGCATGTTAACGTTGAGCATGTTAACGTTGAGCATGTTAACGTTGAGCATGTTAACGTTGATCATGTTAACGTTGATTCTTGTTCACCTCCTACATCCTTACCTCCTTCTGCTGATCTTTCTCCCTTTTGTTCGTTAAGTGGTAATATGTTGCCTATTCCTGAGTCATACTGCCAATAAATCACACAATTATGACATCAAAATTTTCCTCTGTCCGAATAATTGGCCTTCTATAGACTAACGTTCATCTAATAGGGATTACTATAAAAATTGATGTAATTTTAAAGATAGTAATTATATAATTCAGCTTCTTTCTTCTTAGGTACTTTTTCCATAGGCACATCGATGTTGAACATTGCAGTAGAGTGGATGTAGTTGTATTGACAATGCAAGGGGCCATGCGCGTCGACTTCAAAGTTTCCTAGACACTAAAATACTTACCCCATCTATATCTAACTAGGAAATATAATTTTTTCTTCTCTTCAGTATTTATAAAGTTACCGTACCTAATCATATTAATAGTACCTAGTCAAGAAATTTATCACTACATAGATTTTTCCCCTTCCTTCCGTTAAGGTCGTAACCCATGATATTATTAACCTTTTCCCTAAAATCATAGGAACTTCAATCGTAACCTTCATTCTTTGTTATGCCACTGAATGAAATTTTTTTTTTTTTTTTTTTTTTTTGTACGTGTTCCTCCGATAAGCAGTATATCCTTAACCCCCTAATGAATTATGCTAATTCTTAAGATCTAATAAATTTACATCTGCCCATAAATTAGTTCACTTATCCAAATGTCATAGTATAATCATCACTGGCTTACGCATATATTTATGGTAAATTAAGTTTCTAAATGTAGGAGCTTATTTTCATCTACAATGTTGAAGAACTCTAATGGGTTAAATCCGATGTGGAATTTTATCATAGCTTCTTTGTGCCAACGGTGTTATACTAAGCCGGACTTTTCTTATATGGTTATTTCTACTCAAACTTCTTATAGTTACTAAGCACATCTTAGATCCAAATATACAAGATATTGAGCAATTTCTATCATCTTCTGCATTAATATGTGAAATGCAGATATCGTTATCTTTTCACCAGTAACACTATCCTTCATTCGAATCCATTGTGCATGTAAAATGAGAAGACTTCGAACATAGTTCATCAACGAAGACTGAATTAGTAGCACCATTGTATTCACCATTTCGTACACCTATATCTTCATTTTTTATTATCTGTATATTTTTAATATATCCCTTTATCAGGTAAGGATAACATTCTTTTGTTTGTTTACCTAGTTATCTACATTTTTCATACATCTCACGGCATTACTTAGTTTTGTGCTGTAATGAGGAGTATGTTTCCCCTAGTACCTTTTCCATGAACCTTTGTTAAATTGTCGGTTATTTCCGCCTTATTATCCTATTCGCAATTTTCTAATGTTCGCCATGGTATCTACTTCTTTTATGAATTTGCATTATTTCACTAATTTCACTTTTAAAGTATTATCTAAATGTTCTAAGCTTATTTATGCTTTACTAATATTTTCACCTGACTTGTAAATATTTTTCAATATTTCATCAATTATATTTTAGCGAAACCATTTAGTCAGGGTCTTCATCATTTTGCGCCTTAGTTTTTATATCGTTATAATTTTTCTCAACATCAGCAGGTTCATAAATGAAAAATTTATCATTTGGAAAATGATCATTTTATAACAGTGAAGTACAGGCATAACATCTTTCGATGTATACCCTACACCTTCGAAAATGATTTTCTATTATTATATATCGTTTCTCGATAAAAATAAAAAATAGAAGCAAAAACATGTCCACCCTCAGACATGCATGCATTAATGTGGACATATATATATATATATATGCTCATGCACATATAAGATGTATCACCGTAACTTCTTCAAAGTCTTGAAAGAATGATAATACAATTATATTCCTCTATTATCTTTTTTTTTTTTTCTATGCTTTTCATTTATGTAACTAGGAATATCTCCTCTTATAATGTAATATGTTGCTTTCATTGAAGATAGCATCCAAAAATTCCTGCTTGTTGTTCATTAATATTGCAGTAATTGGTAAATCTAAGTTTTTCATGATATTATGTCTGTTTTGTAACCTGGAATGATCAGCGAGAAAAGGTAATGTGGGATGGGACCATCTTCAATGCTGTTTATATGCAAATAGTCAATATGCATGTGTGTGTTGTAAGCACCATTCATTTGAACTTGCATTTTCATTTTCATTTTCTTTTTTTTTTTTTTTTTTTTTTTAACAGCTTTTATATGGTTTACTTTTATTTGACATTTCTGGGCATAACATTTTCCCCTAAATTTTACCGAAAGGTATTCCAAAATTTTAATTACAAATAAAAATATTGTCTACTGCATTTATATGTGCACCCACTGAATTCAGCACCTATGGTATGTAGTAGGAAATATATATAATATCACAAATTCATTTATTTTGACCAAAACTTAAAAATGCATATATACAGGATAACTGTAAATATTAAGTAACATTAAGATAAAAAAGAAAATACTTTTATATATAATTAATGCTAAAATATTATGTTTTCTTCTTTCGCAATAGCATATTTTGTAACATCGATATATTAAAACAAAATTAGAAAAGTTTATATACTTAAAAAATTCTAAAATAAAATTTGTTTGATGTCTTAATTTTTGCTAAAAAAAAAAAAAACTTGGGAAAATTTTTAATTTACAGCACTACAAAACTGAAACAAGAATTAAATGTATATACAAATGTGCATATATATTCATATATATACATAAGTACATACATAAATATAGATGTATAAATACGCTTACTAATAAAAAGGACTTAAAAAAAAAAAAAAAAAAAAGGGATATACTTTTTTAAGCTTTCGTAAAAGCATTAAGAACATTTTTTACTTCATTCCTTAAAAATATAATATTATATATATAATTCTTAAAAAAAAGAAAAAAAAAGCTATCGCAATCCTGAGTTACTTTTTATTAATAAAATTCTACACATAACAGAAAAAACACTTATTGGTACTTTGCCTTTTAGTCAAACAATATCCTGGAGAAGGTTCATCTTTGCAATTGTCCCATTCCTCACTACAAAATTTTATACACTCATCTAGATTGTTTACATCCATGGCATAAGATCTGGAGCAAGCGTGGTTATCAATAATTATTGCATTATCTTCGTACTTAACTAGCCCCATTTTTATCTGACCATTTTTGATGTGTTTTAAGACATGAAGCACTCCAGTTTTAGCAGTAGCAGCTGGTGCATTCTTAGCTGCTACTGTTTGAGATCCAGGTAGCACTGATTGTTTTGGATCTACCGATGTTTCAACTGGTGTTCGTTGTCCTGGTTGAGATTCCTGATGTGTCGATTGTATTTGACCTGCTGCTGCTGCATTTCCTGGTTGAGGTCCATTTTGTTCTGTTGATTTTGGTAATGTTGATGATACATCCCCTTGTACTCCACCTACTCCTGGACTTGCGCGTTCGCCAGATGCTGACCCTGTAGGTAGTGCAGGTGCTGGCTCGTCTTGTCCATAAACCAACGAATTTTGAGATAAGTCATTTCTCTTGAGTGGTACACTTTCCTCCTCTGGTGTGAAATTGTTATAATAAAGATTACTATAAAAATCTGGGGAAGTTTTTAAGTAGTAATTATATATTTCAGCTCCCTTCTTTGTAGGGACTTGGGCTATTGGCATATGGATGTTGAATATTACGGCAGAGTGGATGAAGTTGTGTTCACATTGTTCTGGACCATGCATATCAACCCTAAAATTTCCTTCATCCCCCCAGTACTTACCCCAGCTATTTCTTATTATCCAGTAAGACTTCTTCTTTCCCTCATCATTTGTGTAGTTTCCCCATCCAATGATGTTAATTGCATGGTCAGCATTTTTATCACCACATAGACTGAGCACCTTCTTTCCGTTAAGGTCATAATCCATTGCATTTTCTGCCTTTACATAAGCAATTACAGATCCTTTGTGCATAACTTCATGCTTTATTTTTTTGATAAACGTGTCTATGTTTCCCCTAAATTTATCACTCTCATAGGCGGTATATCCTTTAGCCCCCAACGAATTGGGCTCATCTTTAGAATCTACTAATTTTGCACCTGCCCATAAATTCGTCCAATGATTCTCTGATTTTGGACAGTCATTGGCTACTTCTTTGTATGAATATGGATGATTGTGTTCTAGGGGTAAGAACCCATTTTCTTCAATAACACTAAGATATTCAAAAGGATTAGATCCGGAAATACATTTATCTTTAGGGTTCCTCTTGGAACAGTTAGCTATATATAATGCGGAACTTTTTACATGGTCATATCTGTTCATGCATCTAATAGTTTCAAGATGCAATTTAGATGCAAATAACCATGATATAGCGCAATTTCCTTGTTCTGCCGCTTCTATTTTTGAAAAGCAACTATCATTATCTTTCCACCTGTCACAATATTCTTTATTGCAATACATTGTGTCAGTAAGTTGAGATGAGTTCATATTTGTCCCATTATAATCAGAAAAATCAATAACACCATCATACCCTTCATTTTGTTTAACACTATTCACATTTTTGCTCTCTACATTTTGAGTACTGTTTTCATAATTTTGTAAATTATTACTGTTATTCTCCAAATTATGATATTCAAATTGAGGCAATGATAACCCTCTTTTATTTTTTATCCAGTCGTTTACATTCTTCATACATATTGCTGCATTTCTTAGTTTATGTTGTAATGAAGCATATGTTTCATCAGCATGTTTTGCTAGAAGCCTCGTTAAATTGTTGAAGATTTCTGTTTCGTTTCCCATTTCATAGCTTTCTAATGTTCCACTTGTGTCTACCTCCTTTAGCAATTTGCAGTATTGTACCAGTTCTCCTTTTAGGGTATCATCTAACCCTTCCAATGTTATTAACTGCATATTATTGTTGTTATCCATCTTGTACATTTTTTTCAATATGTTGTCAATTTTTTGTGTAAGTTCCATTTGGGTAGGGTTTTCATCATCATCTTGAGCTCTAGCTTTTATATTATCAATATTTTCCTTAATAAAAGCAGAAGTATAATTGAAACACTCATTATTTTGAATATTGTCATTTTCTAATAGTACAGCACAACTGTAACAATTTTCCATGTTCAAACTACCACTTAGGAAGCAATTCATTGCCATTAGTTCACATTTTTCAGGTACTGAATTCGTTATAGAATAATTTTTGCTTTCAATTAAGAAGCTACTCTGAATATTCTTTGTGGTGTGCACTTGTATTGCCGTTATTGGTCGATCTAAGTTTTTTATTAGATAATTCATAATGTCCGTTTTGCTACCTGCAGTAAGAACCGAGAAAGAGCAAAGTGGAATAGGACTGCCTTTAAAGCTATTTATACGATAATATGAGCAGTGAGCAGTGTGTTTATATGCAACTAATTAAAATGTATGGGTGCTGTAAGGCTCATCCATTTTCATTTTCATAATTTTTTTTTTTTTTTTTCTTTTTGATTCTCTTTTTTTAGTTACCTTTGTTTGGGGGGGTTGTATTATCATATACCTTCCATTTGAGAGTTAATTCTTCCCCTTGAAGGTAAGCTATGAATTTAAAGGTTTTACCATCGGCGCACCTATTCTGTAACTTGTCAATTTTTATTTCAAATATTTTTTTTATATCTAGTTCTTCGTTGTCAGTTTGGAATTCTTTTGTAATATCTGAATCTTCATATTTTGGTCCCAAACGTATTTTACTCTCCTTTGTTTCGAGAGTAATAGATATGTGTGGAACCAGGAATAATTGAACTTTCGCGTTACATGTACCAGTAACTTTTACCCCTTTATGGTCTTTTAATAGGGCAGATTTTACATTAATGTTATTTTGGCTACTTGGAGTGGCAGACTGCACAGCTATACTAGATGCTCCAGAGCCACTTGCGTCAACTCTGTCACCTGCAGCAGCTGAAGCAGATGCAACCTCTTGCCTAAAGTTACTTTCGCCAGTTTGCGTGTTAGATGTACTTGGAACGGTAGGTGCGGTAACTTTTGGATCTGTTTGTTGATTTACGGATAAAGGTCCATTATGTGAACCATCAACACTAGGTGAATTTGCTCTTCCTTCTGTATCTGACGAAGAACCCTGTGCGCCGCTTTGACCTTGTGTAGGTTCTACAGCTTTATCTTCCCCTTTGCATCGAAATATATCTCTGCTTAATATAATATCTACGTAAAATCGATTACAAATAAATGGAGCATAAAACTACATTTTTTCTTAACATCATTTTTACCGTAAAATGTTTTATTTTTGTTCACGCATATATATTTCATCGATAATTTATTATTTTGAATTTTCTCTATTTTTTTTACTTACATATTATGAGAAAAAACGAAATAGAGCACTTCATTTTGTTGAGTAAAAATAAAGTAGAACGTTGCAAAGACTTCCTTTTTTTTTTTTTTTTTTTTTTTTTGGCATTTACAACTTATTCGTGCATTCTACTTATTTATTGGTCTATCGATTTATTTTTCTACTTACCTGTCGATTTATTTTTCTATTTATTTATGTCTATTTTCTTATTTGTTAATAATATTTCTTTATTTTTTTGTCTATATATTTGTTTGTCCATTTATTTATTTATTTAATTTTTTTTTTTTTTTTTTTTTTTTTTTTTTTTTTTTTTTTTTTGTGCATCCGTTTATTTATATATTTCTTTATGTATTTATACATTTGTTCATTTATTTTTTACCTTTCAAAAGAACATTTTATGCATTTACTCGAATTAATTTAAATTTTCTCCTCTTACAAAAACGAAATGAAGCAAAAGAAGACACAACAAAACGTGGTGTTAGAACGTGTCGGCAAAATTTTTTTTTTTAGCTCATTTAGTGCATTAGCAATTTGCAACATAAATTTTTAATAATTCGTTAAAGTGTATTATATCATTTAAAAATTTGAAAGACATATACGTATAATATACACTTATATAAATACATATACAACATATATACACACTTTTATTTTGATATATTTTATCTACGTGTAGACATTTTTTTATTTATTCAAAAATTTTCTTTTTTAAAAATACTGTACTATACGGTTTTACAAAAATGATTCCTTTTTGCCTATTCACTACTGCAGATTTGTTTTCCTTTCAAATAACGTTGTTTTCATTTTTTTGAAAAATGTACCTTTTAATTCGTTTGAAGACAATTAAAAAAAAAAAAAAAAAAAAAAAAAAGCAAAATTAAATTAACATTTTTTCTAATATATGAACCATAAATATATCACATTTTCACGTTATGTGAAGTATGCAGGAATACTATTAAAAATACTATAACAATATTCTGTACCATATAACTAATACATTTCGATTTTCTTTAAATCTGTATAGGTAGATAACACCCTCGTGCGTTTTTATAGTACACGAATAAAAGGAAATAAAATCAGGTAAAACTAAATAAAGCGAGATAAAATATAATAAAATGAACAGAAATATAATATATTGATATGAATATAATGCGTCGAAATAAGACGAAATAAAATACCATAAAATAGAATACAATAAAATGGAATGCAATAAAATGGGATGCAATAAAATGGGATGCAATAAAATGGGATGCAATAAAATGGGATGCAATAAAATGGGATGCAATAAAATGGGATGCAATAAAATGGGATGCAATAAAATAGAATACAATAAAATGGAATGCAATAAAATATGATACAATAAAATATGATACAGCAATATATAATACAATAAAATATAATATAATACACTACAATATAATAAAATACATTAAAATATTATGAAATATAATAAAGTATAATTTAATAAGACAAATGGAAAATATAGTATTTCCAAGGTGTTCTGAAATACCACTTCAGCTGCAGTGCGTTCGTGTAATTAAATTTTCTCCGTTTATATTTTAATTAAAATTTTGTCGACGGTCATCATTGTAAGAAGACGAAAAGGCACATCATTAATATATGGTATAATATAAACTTTTAAAATTTCATAAAACTATACATTACAAAATGCAATTAAATTGGTCAAATAACTGATAATATCTTCTTCGACTTTAGGAATCTTCAAAAGTAATATTTTATGCTTCTATTTCTTTATAATAAGTTTAGGGCAGAAAAACGTTCATTTTACTTGTTATGAGAAGTCTTCCTTACGTTAATTAATGCCTCTTAAAGTTGAGAAATATTCCATTTGTTTTATTTCATATATTTTGCCCTTTTTTTTTTTTTTTTTTTTTTTTTTACATTTTATGATTTGCCTTCTGCTGATAACTAAATTTTAGAATTATTTCGGGAAAAACTTTTATAATATTTCAAATAAACTTATAAAATTGTTTAGAAGAGTATTTTTTTTTTTTTTTTTTTTTTTGGTTAATAAAAATAGCATGATAATTTTCTTTCCCATTTTTGAACTCAAAATAATTCCTTAAAATTCGATACACATCCTTCTAGTTTATTCCTCAACTGGTTTCATCATACACTATTCACTTGGGCGCTTTTCACGTGACCCCTATTCATTTGTTCTCTACTCATTTGTTCGGTACTCATTCATCCTCCACTTTACTTCTCGGATTAACTTTTTTTTTTTTTTTTTTTTTTTTTTTTTTTCATTTTCAGTTACAAATGTGTATTACACATAGTTCCTTCATTGTTTTATTGAATTTTTTTTTTTTTTTTTTTTTTCCACAATATACAGTTTAACACAGGATAATATTTTTAATTAAAAATACTATCATACATTTGTTTTTGTGAGTACAACTTAGCGCCTTTTTATTGTTTTTTCTTTTATCTGCATTTATTATATAACTTTTGTGTCCCTCTTTTTCCTTTTACGTTATTTTCTTACATTTAAAACAAAAGTATATAAAATATGATACATGCAAAAAATGCCATGCATTGTTAAAGTGAGGATATCGGGCATACGAGATTTTAACACCTTTGAGAAATGTGAAATAGATTCCTTTAAATATATTGAAGTTATAAACGAAAAATGGAAAGAAAATAATGGAAATAGAACAATGAAAAGAGAAAAATAAAGAGTGAATAATGAAAAGAGAAAAATAAAGAGTGAATAATGAAAAGAGAAAAATTAAAAGAGAATAATGTAAAGAGAAAAATTAAAAGAGAATAATGTAAAGAGATTAACGATGAGAGAAAAATGAAACAATAAAAGGCAAAAAAACAGTGCCAAAAACAAACAGCTTGAGGGAAAATTCCCTTTCACACGGAAAAATACACATATACCAACTTTTCAATTTTAGGTCACATTAGGAGAAACAAAACAAAGAAAAAAATTCCGTGAGTATATTTCAATTTTGTATTTTTTTTTTTAAATAAAAAGATATATAAGTGATATAAAAACAATATCGTGTGCATCTTTTGCATAAATAGTTACATACATGCATACATACATACATGCATACATACATACATACATGCATACATACATACATACATGCGTACATACATACATACATACATACATGCATACATACATACATACATATATATACGTATACCCCCAATCTATTTTGTAGTACCCATGCACAATATTTTACCATATATGCAGATATTAATAGAAATAGAAATGATCTCAACTTATCATTTCGCTTAGAAATAGCAGATGACTCCGAACTACAAACGTGCCCTCTTAAAATAACGGTATATTTTATTAGAAAAAAGATAGAAGCGAAAAATGATAGAAAAAAAAAAAAAAATATACAAATAAACAAATAAATATATTCCCGCATGCAGGAAGATAAGGATCTTAAGATACCGAAAATACATATTCCAAATGAATATAAAACGCACCCCAACTCAATATTTTTATTTTTATTCACAGATAGATGATGTTGAAAATATAATCAGTGGGTACATTCAAATCGATTTTAGCTTTTTTTACTTTCATGATAACTTAAAACTAGAAGGATGGTTTCCTTTGTACGACTCCTTGGCTGGGCTGCGAGGTTTACACATATATATATATATATATATATATATATATATATATAAAAGCTGACAAATATAAATTTATGTGTGCATATATACATACGTTCGTACATATATATATATATATATATGTGCGCACATAATACATGCATATTCACATAGACACGCATTCACGTATATCTACACATTCTCTCCTTCAATGGTCATATAGTTTATACTCAAATTTTTACCCGCCTAATATACATAAATACATATATTTATATACTTATTTATTTATATATGTTAAATATTAGGAGAACTATACTGCAGCATAAAATGGGAATTTTTCGAGGAGAAAAATCCTTACAACGATAATAGTGCAGGTAAAGAAATATAACGGATGTGTACATATTACTAACTCCTTTTATTATTTTGATATTCCCTAATGTGTACTTTATTTTCTTTATTTTTTTTCTTTTTAGATGTTCTGCTTCTAGGTACTACGTCCTTTCCAAATAATTCTCCATACCATATTGAGCAAATAATAAACTTTGCGGTAAAATTAGGATAGTCATATAAACATATGTGTACATGTTTATGTATATCTATACATATGTCCATATATATATATATATCCACATATGTGTATTTATTCATGCGTATACATAAACGCTTTAATGCATACTAATATATAGGCATTTACATATACGTAACTATATTCTTCTACATAAGTTAACAGTTTAAATGTGTAAAAAAAAAAAAAATAATGGAAAAATTTGCATTTCTATATAGCACGAACTTAAAATAGTTAACGACCCCGAATACGATTGGAAAGATTTAATTAGATCAAATAGGTTCGAGGAATAAAATTAACAGAAAGAGCAAAAAAAAAAAAAAAAAAAAATACATACATACATGTCGTCCATGCCGGTTGTATTATTATTCTTTCTTTCCGTTTAATTTATTTTTATTTGTAGAAATTCTAACGAAGCAAGATGTGACGTTATACAAAACGCTTTCATGCAAACTAGAAAAATAATAGGAAAGAAGGTTATCCACAAATGTGCATGTAGCTCTAAATGTGTTCACGGAGAATCGTCTGTTTCGTTGTTGCAACGTGCTTCTTTAATATTATTGAAGTATAATAAATAATGCATTTTTTTATTTTATTATTATTTATTATTTTTTTTTTTTTTTACCTCTTCTGCATGCAGGCTAAATTGTTAGGTGGTAATGCAATTTTAGGTTACCAAGAGCACCTAAATTTGGAAGGGAGTACGACTAACAAGTAACAATTTTTCATTTGTATTAATTTTATTTCTTTCATTTCGTGTCTTCATTCCGTCTGTGTGTTTTTTTCCTTCTGCATTATTTGTTTAGCTTCTGCATTATTTGTTTAGCTTCTGCATTATTTGTTTAGCTTCTACATTATTTGTTTAGCTTCTACATTATTTGTTTAGCTTCTACATTATTTGTTTAACTTCTACATTATTTGTTTAGCTTCTACATTATTTGTTTAGCTTCTACATTATTTGTTTAGCTTCTCCATTATTTGTTTAGCTTCTGCTTTTATTTGTGAGTTTCTTTTATTTTGCATTATTTGTTTGGTATCTGCTTTTATTTGTGTATTTTTTTTGCAATTTTGTCAAATCATTCAAGTTGATTCGATTCATTTTGATTCACCATTAAAAATTTCACATAGAGCAGAAATAGAGATATTTTTTCTTTTCACTTATTCTTTTTTATAAAACGAATTTTTGCAATACACGGAACATAGGAATAGTACGTGGAAATTAGGAATTTAAAAAAATAAAATTTCAAAATAGACAACACTAAATTATATTAACATTTATGAAAATAACAATATAAAAAAAAAAATAATTCTAAAAGAAATAAAAAAATTGGACCAACAACTTTCCAGATATTTCTCAGATAAAACTATCAGTAAAATAAAATACAAAATTTTGTAAAAACCCAGAAGAAAATAAGCCCGATGTTAAAGAATCATCAATCAACACATTTCGGCGGTTGACCAGGTAATTTTTACTTACTTGAGGATACCCTTAATTACTCAAAAATAATAATAAAGTACAACTTCGAGGTAAAGTTAAAGTTTTTTCGCTTTAATGGGAATGCAGCGTTGTGAAAGTATAACAACAATAATTTTAAGGTAGGTAAACATAGGTGACCCCAAGTGTGCAAACCATGACGATGTTCACTCTAATACGCCTTGAATGCCCCTACATAATAATGATCCATAGCAAATTTCGTTTATTTCAGAGGAACTTGTATAGCACTACGAAGCCGTTAAGAGTTTTACTCACCAAAACGGCGAACCGGCAACATAGAGACGAATGGCTCGTTGGAAAATCAGGAGGGGACGAAGTAAAAAAAAAAAAAAAAAAAAAAAAAAAGGAAAATAAAAAAACGAAAAAAATAAAAAAAATAATAAAATAAAAAAAATAATAAAATAAAAAAAATAAAAAAATAATAAAATAAAAAAAATAAAAAAATAAAAAAATAAAAAAAATAAAAAAAGGGAAAATAAAAAAAAATAGTAAACGATCAAACGAAAAAGATGTGTGTGGTGCTAGTTAGTGGACCACTGCACGAAGTTTCCTTTTTGCATCCTTATGAAGCCCAATTTTAACGAAATGATAATTTCCAAACGCAAACTAATGCATGTTCATTGTATTTCTTCAGCTCAAGTCAAATGCAAAGTTTTTATCGTGCAATGTTGTTCTGGGTATGTAATTCATGTGTACATATATATATATATATATATATACATACATGTATACATGCACATATACATGCCGCTATACTTGTAAAGATTATAATTATCAATACAACTCCCTTTTGCAGGATACAAAGAAGACTCGTACATTTTCAATGACGTGATTGTACTGTTTTGCTATGGGACAGCCATAAATATATTACCCTCCTTTTTTCATGATGATAAAATTATTTCTTTTGCAAATAATGAAAAAAACAAACATCATACATTAAGGGGGAATTCTATTAATTCGACTAAAAATGTGAACTGTGTTTATTTGCACTACTCCTCAGATGAGATTGAAAACAACAAGGTCATCTGCAGGTGAGTGGACAACTCGCAAACACGCGCACAAGCATTGTATAGGGGTACATACTCATACGTATACATACATACATATATATATATATATATATATATATATATATGCGAAAACACTTACAAATTTGTGTATGCTTAAAAACATTTGTTCCCCAGGGTGTGTAACGAAGCAACAGTGCCTAAAATTTTTATCTCCTCCTCTAACGTCCCCCAGAATTTGGCTGTCATTGGAAAGTAAACTTTGCTTTTACTAACTTGTGCATATGTGGATCTGTGTACAAACAATGATTATATCATTTTATTTTTTCTTTTTTTCGAAGCGGCTTTTTAATCTCGGCTTTTGTTGTTTACCCCTTGAAGAAGTACCACGGTGAACACCTGGCCTCGGAAGTAAGGAAAAAAAAAAAAAAAAATAATAAAATAAAATAAGTTCTAGATAAGTAGACAGATAATAAAGAAATGCACAAATTACTAACAAATGAATTATTGAACGATTGAATGCATATAAACAGATGAACGTCGAAAGTGCTAGACACAAGGTGACTGAGAGTGGGCACAGGAAAGAGCTGCAAAAAAAATGCATTTGATACGCTTTATATAAGAAAAAAAGTACTATAAAGACAGCCACTGTGCGTGCTTCCATTGTGTGCTTCGTAAAAATGTGCGTTATTCATACCCTTGTGCGCAATTATGCACGTACGTCGTGCACACATGGACAACAATAGGAACGCTCCTTTTGCTGGAGGTTGGTTCATTAGTTTGTTCCCCCTCCCTCCTTCTTTGCACACACACTCACCATATGCCTCTTACCCATATCTATCTCTTTCTCTTGCACAGATCAGCGAAATACTTCCCTTCCTCGAACTGAACCTGCACAAGCAGATAATATGCAAATTGTTAGTAAGCGGGTTTAACAGCATCTTTGATTACAATTTAAAATTGTGTTTTAATCAGAATTATCTATTTGGTTATTGCTATGGTACTGGGATGTGTTCATACGGAATATATTCTGAAAATAAGTTTTTAATAAAATCAAATTATAAGGATAATTTTTATATAAGAAATAAATATATTAGTGCTCTAGAGTTAAAAATTATATATGACAACATAAATTATAGATCTTTTTTTAGCAAAAATAAAAGTTTAATATCACCTATATTTGTTAGAGGTGATATTATATATGATAAGAACTATAACAGAATGGATGATGATAAGACGTACAAAAGTAAACTATTAAATGATAGTGTTCATAGTAAGGGTGAAGAGTCTTACAACTATTGTGAAGAAATATACTCAGTTGATGATAATATAAAAACTACTGATAGAAATTGTATGAATAAAATAAAAAACAATAACTACTTTAGACTTAAAGAAATTTATCTTAAAGAAGAAGAACTACTAAATGGAGAATATGCTGATAGTAATAATTTAAAAAGTATGAACTATTACAAAAACAAAGGTGGTGGACATAACAACAACCTTGTTGAGTACTCTAAGTTAGGTATTAAAGAAAGGAAAAGAATTAAAAAGAAAAAAGAAAAAAGAAAAGCTAAGAAGATAAAAAATAAAGGATATATATACGAAGTGGAGGATCATCTAGATAATATAACACTGTTAAATATATATGAAGATAGTATTGCTTTATATAATTATATTTTTAACCTTGACGTAAAGAATTACCTTGTAAATAAAAGATATGATAATGGAGTTACAAACAAAGATAATGCATATCAACAGCAGTTAGAACAACAAAACAAAGGACATAATCAAATAGGAAATAGTAGTCTAGGAATTAAACCTAACGAAATTGCAAATATGAAAGGCACTACCATTTGCGTTCACAATAATTGCAGCAAAAGTAAAACAAACAATGACCTTATAAATAATGGGCAAACGAGAACTGCAAATGGTAAGATGCCCATGAACGGTGAATCGAACTGCCAGTTGAGTGATAACTGCAAAAGGGTAGGCAACAAGAAGGTAGGGAGCGAAAAAGTGGGAGGTGAAAAGTTGGGAAGTGAAATTATAGAAAACGAAAATGTAGACGGTAAAAGTGCAAACTGCATTAGTGAACACCTCACAGATACCTCCAATGACAGGAATAGAGAAGGCGCAAGGAGAAATATAGCCAGTGCGCATAATCATTTGGAAGATTCGGAAGAGGAAAGTCAAGATTGTGGAAGCAATATTAGGATGAAAAACTATAAAAGATACTTGCAAAATTTCGAAAAGTGTATCAGTATGAGCAAATCGAATGAAGAAAAAAGCATTAGCTCTAATTTTTTTGATAAACAGTTAGGAAAATTTAACCATTCATTTATTCATGACAGAAGTGAACGCAGTTTTACATATGATTGTGATATTAGAAAAGAAGATTTGAATAGTTACACCAAGTATTTTTTCTATATCTGCACATTAGACATTATGCCTAGTATAAGGTTTGAAACTTTTTATGAACAAAAAGATATTAAAGACCCAAATGAAAATTGTATGAACATACTATCAATCAGTGAACACTTATCAGATGAGAGAGTTACTAAACTGGTTAAAACAAATGAGGAAATGGATGATACGGATGTTATAAAATCTTCACCATATTGTAATATTATTAACGGAAATGCAAGTTGGAACCAAAATGGGAAAGAAAATTCTGGTGCAGATCACGGCAGTGAAATGGAGAAAAAACGGGATATGGCAAAAAAGGAGGATATGTCAAACGAAGGTAGTTCCCTTATCTACGATAACAACAAACTGATACAAGACGCGAGTGAAAATGATAATACGTGTAAAAGAAATATAGGAAGAAAAAAAGAAATGAATGAGGAAGAGAAGAGGAAAAAGAAAAAGGAAAAAAAAATCAAATATAAAAGCAAGAATACTTATTTAAATAATTTGTCTAAGAGTTATATATATTTAATCAAAAGGATAAATTTATTTTGTGAAAACAATGATCAAGTGGATGTAGTGTATGAAAAAATTAATAAAGCCTTCAACGATATGTATAATATATTTATATTTTATGTTTTTGTTCATAATTTATATCCATGCTGTATATGTAGTATAAAACTACATTTTTCCTTTATATCATTTGATATATTAGAAATTATGCTAACTGGTCATTTAATAAAGGTAAAAAATAATAACGCAATAAATTTAGAGTTACAAAATATGGACAAATCGATGCAAGAAAATTTATTAAAACATTTTTTTAATCATTTGGAAAATTATTATATGGAAAAATCACAGCTAATTTTAAATTCTTGCAATTTATGTCCGTTAGATGTAGACAAAATTAATTTCAAAAAAAAATCATCAAACATTGAGTCTGCTCAATTATGTTTTATTAAAACGCGTAGGAGTCGTGTAAAAAATAAAAGCAGTCTTTGGAAATTTTTCTTTTTCAAATTTTTTAAGCTTAGGCTTTTCAATTTTACCGATAAAATGAAAAATGTATTTACCAAGAGGAAGAAAAAAAGCATTCCAAATAATGGCTATTCAAAAAACACTATGCAAAAAGAAAGGGAAAAAAGAACAATTAAATTGAACAATTTGAACAAATTGAATAAATTTAGCTTATTACTAAAAAAGGAAGAAAAAGTAACAAGCCAGCCCTTCGATGTGTACAACTTATGTGATAGCTTATTTTTATTTAATGAGTTAAAAAGTTATATCATGGAAAATAAAAAACATATATTCGAAACACTCATTGAACAGAAATTCTCGTCTACAATTATAACTCCCTTGAATGTACTTCCAAACGTTATAGTAAAGAAATATTTCGGTGTTATATCTCTTCATATTGTAAAGGAAAATATTAATTTAAAAAATTTCGATTTTTTTTATCAAAGCTTAATATCAGATATACTGTTTATAGCTAAGTCCCATATAAAGGCCATTGGAGCAAACATGCTCTCGTCTTTCAAAATTACAAATTTGTTCCTTCGAGAAGAAAAGTCCCACGGATACGCACTCATCAGCATTTGTGGTGATGTAGCAAAGATATGACTCATCCACAGCAGGGTAGTGATATACCAAAAAATAAAAAAAAATAAAAATAAAAATAAGTGCAATGTGGACAAGCAAATGTGATAACCACGCGGAAGTCTCGTAGTAAAGGAGTAAACCCATTTGTTCACTTTGCAAAATGTAAAAAAAATAATGTGGGCATAATCTGCAAATATAATGCATTCAACCCGGTTATACCATTTAACCGGGGGAGCATGGAAGTAGGTTACGTCAGGTTTCTATGCATATCCCCATATCTTGTATAAACACGTGGCGCTGCTTGAAACAGGTGTAGCCTCAAAGATAGTCCATTAACTACACGTACTTTTTTCTCCCAAATATTTCTCCATGTTGTTCATATAAATGCATGCTTGTATGTATTTACGTTTACGCAATCTTGGTTATTTGAATGCGTTTACGCCTTATCTCTTCTTGTTTTCAACCTATATATAGATAGGATGTTCCATGGCTTCACCACTTTTGTCAAATTCATCCCGTTTTGTTTTGTTTCGTTATTCACGCTTCTCATATATTTCCACATATACATACATTTAAAAAAAAAAAAAAAAAAAATTAACAACAAAATATATATTATTCGAAATTGTGTTTTTCCTTCTATGAAAAAGGTAAACCATGGTAGCATGGTGTTACAGTCGTTCCTTTTTTTTTTTTTTTTTTTTTTTTTGTTTTTGCTCTTCCTCAACTAGAAGCCTTTGAGCCTTGCTTTGTTTTATCCATTATATCCGTTATTTCCTTTTTACTCTTTTTTTCCCTTTTCTCTTTTTTCCACTTCTCCTGATTGAGGAAATATTCACCAGTTTCCATTTGGATGTCTATTTTTCTGGGCAGTTGATCAGGTGGGAAAACTGACTTCCTTTTACCATTTTTTTTGTCTAATTTTTGTTTAATTTTTTTCCTTTGTACATTTCTTTTTTTAAAATTTGGAAGAAATTTTTCCCAATTTTCATTTTTAAAATGATTATTTTTTTCTAATTCTCTTTTTGCTATTAATTCTTTGATATGATAAACTGGATGTATGTTTTTCATACAATCGATAACAATCCTTCGAACAATTTTTAGCGATTTGAAATACCCTATGAGACTAACTGTTTTACCATGAACACAAATATAACAATTGGTTAAAATCTCTAACGCTTTTAGTGTAGTCCCATTACTGCCTAACAGTCTCTGTCTTCTTTTAATAAATTTATTTTTATTTCTTATATAACCATTAATTTTTATAATATCACAAAATGTTTCATCTTCTAAAACTCTTTTTGCTTGATTAAATGGAACACTCCTAGATAAAAGAGAAACCATATCTCTTGCTTTAATAATAATATATGGATCATATGTTTTTTTTGTTGTTCTAACACACATATATCCTTCCACTAAGTTTATTTCGAATTTTATGAAATGCTTATTTAATGTACTTTTTATATCTGTGCTAAATTGTTGTAAGTATTTTTCTCGATATTTGGGAAATAATACCTTAAAACTTGACTCCTCTAAAAAATGATGTTTATTATCTTCTCTAATGAACTTATCCACTTTCCAGTGATCAATATTTTCATTATCCCATGGCTTTTCCTTTCTATACTTTCTGTTTTTGTTGCTTTGTTTGTTTTCTTCTCCTTCGGAAAGGGTACCCTCCATCGTGAAAAAAGGCGAATCAATTGCTCCAATAGGGAAAATATGATTGCTATTTTTTTTATTTTATTTATTATTATTATTATTCTTTTTATTTTTTTTTATTTTTTTTTATTTTATTTATTATTATTATTCTTTTTTGTGAAGGGGGGGGGGGGAGAATATCCGTTTTTCGCTCCCTTCACACCAGATATCAATTAGAGCGCTTACCTCCTCTTTCTTACATATACTGTTTATTTATGCTACTCTATTTGTGAATGTAACTTCTATTTCATGTTTGATTTATCCTCACTAAACTTGGGGCTCTCATACGCATATGAGAATGTACTTATTACATTATAAGTAAATATATGTACGTATGACTACATATAACTATATATATACATAAATAATCATACTTGTACTTATAGCTATATACGTATTTGTTTTCTTCTCTTTTTTTGTATTTATTTACTAGCTTAATAACACAACTAATTTATGATCCCACAAATGTTAGAAAGTTAATCCCTCTCATTTTTTTTTATTTAATAGATTACATGGGGATTTTTTATTTTTTTTTTTTTTTAATTTTTAACCTCCTGCGAAAAGAAAATTTTTAAATATTTTAATCTTTTCTCACAAATTTGTCAACAAAATAATTTGTATTTTTTCATTTTTGAATATATGTACTTCTTTAATTTGCTTTCGCTTTTTTTTTTTTTTTTTTTTTAAAAAAAAAAATTATTCTTCAATGCATATATATGGTGAAATTATATATGCACAAAGAATAATTTTAAAAAAGAAAAAAGAGAAAAAAGAAAAAAAGATAATTCTATACTTCAAGGTGGCGAAACTGTATTATGGTTGTGAATCCTTTTTTTTTTTCAAAAAATGCACGAATTCGCGAATTAGTACAACGTGGTAAAACATTCTTCGAAGTATAGCAAAAGCGTATAAGCACATGGAGTACTACATATCTGTACATATATAAATATATATACATATACATAAACATACAATTACATACATACAAATACATAAACATACAATTACATACATACAAATACATAAACATACAATTACATACATACAAATACATAAACATACATATACTTACATATATATTCTCTGCCGAACAGCTGGGCAAGCTTCTTCATACCAAAATATAGTACCCCAGAAAGGCATCCATCACACCTCTCCTTGCGTGTTAAGAGATATACAACACACAGATTTTATGCGGTTGTTAAGGACAGTAAAACACCATGGTTGGTACCTAATAATATGTGATACAGTAAGACACAATAAAACAAATAGAAATTACCCCATCGTGGTATTGAAAAGGTTCGCTCACATTTTTTCCAATATAGATAGTCTTCAAAATGGAAAAGCGATAGAAGGTGTAGTTAAAAGGGAGGAACAAAACAATGAAGGTGCACACTATAATATAAATGGTAAAAGCAGATATACATCTGGCAGTGTTCACATACAAAGTGGAAATTATTACAACATCGAAACGAAAAGAGGAGAAGGGGATAAGACCCAACTAAGAGCCATTCCAACAGCAGATAATAAAACGAAAGGGAAGATAGAGCACCTTTTATGTACGTATAAATCAAGGAAACTACATGATACAGTTCTAGAAATTCTAACAGTTATAAATAACAACGGGAAAAACAAAGATATATACATAAATAAGAATATATTACTACCTTTTTATAATATATTAGTTAAACGTAAATATTACTTAAACAACTTGAAAAGTCATATGTATGATGATTATTGTACTCTGAACATTTTTGATTACATCCATTATAATATTAATGTACACTTAAAACAGTATAACTTAAAAAATGTGCATCATTTGTTGAGCAGTTTGTCGAAATATGTTCATAAAAACAAACCTAATAAGATAACAAATGAACTTATTGCAAATATTTTTTATTTTTCCTTTTTTACGCATTTTAATAAATACAATTATGCAAAAAGAAATAGGTATTATAATGATGTACAGTTGAGTAAGAGCAGAAATGAGGAAAAAGAAAAAGCATCTACTATAGATAAAGTACGAAATCAGGAAAATAGTATAGCTAGTACAAAGGAAAATACTAGACTGCACAAATATGACCACAGGAACGATTCAATCGAGCAGTATTATAACAATAACGTAGTGGGTGGAAATTCCCTATCCATGGAAGAAAATTATTTTGAAAAAGATGGACTCAAATTTTCGGCAGATTCAAATCTTGTTAGTAAGAAAAAAAGAATCATTTTATATAGTGACAGTTTCCCAAAAAAAGCAGCTCAAAATAAGCTTATAAAATATGATAGATGCTACAATGAGGAGCAAACTTTTGTTTACTTAAACAGCTATATTGTTTTTTTGTCCAACCATCCTACATATATTACGAATGAAAAGATTATGTACAACATTTCTCTTCTAGCAAAGAACATTACACAGTTTGAAATAAATCCCATAATAGCTTTGTCCTTTTTATCAGCCAGTTTAAACGTATTCCATACTGTGGAAAAGAAAAAAATGGGGGGGAAAAGGACTTCATCTCTGTTTATACATACAAAAACGAACTACTATATATTGTACTGTATTTTAAAAGATCTCAATGAGAAGATAAGAAAAAACAGAATTCAAAATAATAATGATGAAGTGGACACACACGGAATGGAAATACATAGGGAGCATCAAACAAACGGCAAGTATCCACAAACAAGTGATAAAGTAAACGACAATTCGTGCTATACTACTCCGAACGAAGCGAAAGGGAAATGTGTAAAAGGAGAAAAGGATTACCTTAATTTGTGGTACTTTTCTCATATAATTCATGTTATAAAAATTTTAAAAATTGAAAACTTTATATCATTGAATTTTGAATTTTCAAAGGATGCAGAAAAGTGTGTAACGGATGCGTTCATCCATATGATCTTTCACATGAGTAACTACATTTCAAATTTTCAAAATGGATGTACTTTGAATTCACAAAACGACTTGAACAGCTTTGTGTCTATATATGTAAACATATCAACATTATTAAATGAGTTAACAAAGTTTAGGAATATTTTTAATGTGCTTCTTACCTTTTTGAACGATTCCTATAAAATCATACATATACAGTATAACAACCTGCATGTGAACATGATGATTAACCTAGTGAGAGGTATGTACAGTCAGATATCAACATATTCAAAGGAGAATTCGTATGAGTTACATTTTGGAAAATTGCATAAATTGCATAAATTATTTACATGTAGCATAAAGGTAAAGCAAGTTGATCCATTTCTAAATAACAACTCAGAAATTAAGACTCTAGTTAATATACTTAACCTGGTGCAGAATGTATCACTCTGTATATTGATTCCATATAAAGAAAAAGAAGACGTTGAACTAAGCAAACTAATAACAATGCTCCACTATTTACACAAAATAAACAAAATATTCCTTTCGTTTAATGAGAACAGTGTGTTAGATATACCTATCACAAAATATTTGAAGCACATTGAAAGAAAGTTTTGTATACCGAAAAAAGGATACAAGAACCTAGCGCATTATCACATTTTGTTATTTCTCAACTTACATTTGTATTACTACAACTGCAGGGGGATAAATTTATCCCTCCTAAAGAACTGCTTTGCCTATTTAGAGGAAAAGGATTCACATTTGTTTATAAACGAAACGGAGGTAATCATGTTTTTAAATTTTTTTTCCAAGTTAATGCAAATAAAAGAAAATGTGAAAAGAAAAAATGATATTTTTTCTCTGTTTAAACTTGACCATTTTAAAAATACGCAAATTGGGGGAAAAGGGAAAAAGGTTCTATCGAACATGCACCAGTTAGTAGTCCATTCTAACAGGGTCGAAGATGACAACATTTTCCACTCCATGAGACAGTATGTTGAACATAGCACATTATCAGATATCATGAATATATTTGTAAAAAAATATTTGAACAGAATTATACATATTTTATTTTTTCAAAACTGGGTGCAGTTAAAAAAAAATTTAGTACTCGAATATAATACGAGCTTTTTAAATACACAGCCAAAGATAAAAAACACAAAATTAGAATTTCCTTCAACTGTTTGTAGTAGCAATATGAATAGTATGAATATGCCATTTTTTCCGTTGATGAAATACTCCCTTAATGTGTACTTTATGACTTACGAAAGTGTGTATTCCAATTACCCATATAATGAAGCCGTAAAAGGAGGAGTATTACTTAACTTGTTAAACAACATGATCAAATATAAAAGAAATAAATTAAATGGAGAAAATTTTTTTTTTATAATCTCGTGCTTGTTAAAGGCTAAAATGTTTCGTCATGAAGTCTACTACATGTACTACAAATTATTGAGCACAAATTTGCAGCAATGGGAAATGCCATATGTATTTTATATAATGAGGCGAATATTTGAAGAGACAGCTGATACGGATGTGATGAACAGTAAAGGGGTTGGCATCCATGGGGGCAACAGTAGCAGCAATAGCAGCAGCATTTGTAGCGGAAATAGCAGTAGCATTTGTAGCAGCAATAGCAGTAGCATTTGTAGCGGCAATAGCAGCAGCATTTGTAGCAGCAATAGCAGTAGCATTTGTAGCAGCAATAGCAGTAGCATTTGTAGCAGCATTAATAGCAGCAATGCATCCGTTGATGGTGATGTACATCGGAATAATGCCCCTAATGACGATGTGCTTAGTGATCCACGGGGCAGGTTACACCGAATGGGCATAAACAGTTTAATCGTTAGAGCAATCGTAGAGCTGTCAAGCAAAATAATATTAAACGACAAAAATTACATAAATAATTTCAATTTTTTTAAAGAAGTTTTACATGTTTATTTTGAGAAATACGAAAAATTATCTCTCACTTATAAGCGCTTTAACTATTTCGTATTGTCCTATCTTAATAATTTCACAAAATGCAATAAAAAAGAATGTGAAAAAAATTTAATTGAAAATAAATTGGTCATGCTCATAAATAATGCAGCTAGCTTTTTATACACGATTAATAAGTATTCAAATAAAACAAAAAAAAATGAAAAAACGGATGTAAAGGAAAAAGAAAGAAATATATTGCATGTACATAATACAAAAAAAAAGGACGAAAAACCAAAGTATGCCGACAATGTTTATGATTTAAAAAAAGAGCACGCGCATTATCTAATGGAATGTATAAGGCACACAAAAAGTGAACTACCACCCATTATATCAGCTTCGTCATCTCACATGGATCACATCAACTGTACATTTAAAAGGAGCAATACGGAAACAAACGATGAGCATAGGGTCCAAAAGAACGGAGCGGAGCTAATGAAAAATGTTCAACTTCATAAGAGTGATGATACATATAGCGGCAATTGCAGCAGTAGTTACAGCGGTACACACCGTAGCAACGAACGTGGAAGTTACGACGAAGAACACTTGAAAAACAAACTGACAAAACTACTACAGAAACTCTTGTGCATACTATATATTAATAAAATGAAAAATAAAATGCAACATGAAATAGAATTAACAAGTAGAAATATTATAGATATACTTATCTCCTTAAAAAATTGTAAATTGCGATATGTGAATATTATTCAAGTATTGTCAAAAAAATACATTGAAAACATTTTTACTCAAAAGAGCTCAGTTAAAACGGAATACCAGTTAAAGTTTTTTAATACTATTATATTTCTGGACTATTTTAAAGAAGCCAATAATTACTTCGAGGAGTACATTTTAAACAAAACGGATGAAAGCTATAACGACAAATTGCACCATCAGGGAAAACCCTTCAAACGACTCAAACCGCACATCCTGTATTCCCATTTTTTAAAAATGCCAATAATGGAAGTTATATATGCTTCAAACATATCAACATATCTTTTAAATTTTGTCAGCTTCCTCGACTACGTAGACATTGAAAGTCAAAAGAGAGTTTGCTCAAAGGTTAAAACGTTGATTCAAATATTGTTGAAAATGCACTGTACATATGACCAGCACCATAATCCTCATAATCATCACTCATTAGCGAATAAACTTGTCAAAAGAAATATTTTTATCCTTTTCACTTTACTAAATTTCGCTGGTCCTTCCTTTGATATATCATCCCTTCATTTTGAATCACTAAACATATTTTATAATAATTTCATTTTAAATTATTTCCCCCAACATACTAATATGATACAATCCTCCTCGACTCACCAAAATGTTTTTGAGTTTCTTACGAACTTTTTAGAAAAATATTCACACCGATACGAAGTGCACAACGAAAAACACGTTCACTTATTTAATGTAGATATAGTATTAGTAATACTAAGAAAACTGTAATGTTCTTTCCCTATGTTTGACAAAACACCCCTTTTTTTCACATCTCGTTTGAAACCTTTTTCCTTACCTTTTCTGCTAATCCGTTTTCCCCCATTCCTTTTTTTTTGTTCTTCAAAAGCGCACACACAACACCGCTATTATGTTACAGTATATTATAATGACTATCTTTGTTAATAATGTATTTCGTTCTTTGTAGTTTCGTATTTTTCTTCTTTTCTCACATTCTTTTTTTTTTTTTTTTTTTTTTTTTTTTAATTTATCCACTCGCCAAATGGCACTTCAGCCAAGTGTGAGGAATATACCAACAATCAAAAAGATCATGATCGGGTTAATGCGACAGGAGCGCTTTTGCTCATCCGTACTATTAATATTAAGATGGTGCATTTTTAAACAAATAATTAGTTATGTTGAGGAGCACACCAAATTGCTCTGAACGGAAGGAATGCATACAGGTTTCAATCCAATATAGCTCATACGTGAGCATAGATATACACTCTTATGTGTGTTTTCCCATGTGTGTAGGTCCACCTGTGTGTAGAGTGTACCCCCATCACCACCACCACCAATGCTATAACACTTCAGGGTCTTCGTAAATCCTGAGCATTTTTTTTAAATAGCTGATGAGGCAATCTAAACAAATCATGTTTTCATTATGATAATTTCTTATTTCACTTTCACACCATCCTTTGTACGAATTTTTTTTTTTTTTTTTTTTTTTATTACCACTATTGTATGTTCTAAAATTTTTAAATATTTTTGATGAAATGTTTTTTTTGGAGGACCCAAAGATATAACCCATTTTCATGTTATTTGTATAATTCTTTTTCCTTTCTTTCTTGAAGCTTTCAATATTAGCATCATTCAAATAATCATGTTTGTCCGTATCTTCCCCCCCCTCTCGCTGCTTCCAGTTTAGCTGTAGTAACTGTTTTTCCTGATGACCCTCCACGTGGTCTTTTTCCTTTTCCATATCCTTTGCAGATTTCAACTTTTTACTGCGGAACCAAACCCCTCCCCCCCTTTGCATCCTTTCTTCACTGGACGACAAACAACAGTCATGTTGTGTCTGTTTGCACTTATCTAACAATCTATTATTAAGATCAGTACTTTGTTTTGTTCTAAATTTCTTATTGCTCTTTCTGTTAAGTTTATGATACATTTTTCCGTATTTTACATTACTACTGTTATACACATAATGCATGTACTTATCATATTTGCAATTAAAATTCAAGTAATTCATGTTTAGCTTTTTCATGATATTAGTTCTCCTCAAGTAGGTACCATTAATGCGCCCATTCGAATTTATGCAGTTATAATTTTTCGAAGTGAACGCATTATTTGAGTAATTGCCTTTTTTTGAACTCCTATTTATTAAAGACGAATAACATATATTATTCTCTACCAATTTTTTACTTTTATATACATCAAAAACTGTTTTCGCTGTACATATATTAAAATATTTTTTTTGAGCTTTTTTTTTTTTTTTTTCAAATTTAAGGGAAAATAATTATTAAAAGTAAATTTAATAAAATAACCGTAAAAATGTCTCTTCCTTTTCCTTTTTTTTAATTCTTCATCATTTAGTTGAGTACTTTTTATGTGTGTATGTTTTTCACTTAAACAAATGTTGTACAGCTCAATGAGGTCATCTATATTATTATCTTTATAACATAATAAAAAAAATAAATTTTTAAAATCCTGTACTTTATTTGCACATTTTGGCAGAAAATTTTCATACTTTTCATTGTACATTCCTTTGTTTCTTTTTTCTGATATATTTTTTTCTTTCTCTTCTTGCTCTTTACTATTTTTCTTGCCTTCTTCACGATTTGACGAATTTTCCGCACATTTTTCCTTTGACTTTTTCTGAGCATCCTTCTGCTTGACCTTCCACATACAATCTTCCTTACAACAAAATATATTTGCCATATCATACTTATACACAAAATTATGAATGCCATTTCTGTAAGCATTCTTAAACTCGGAGGAGGAAAAATACGTATTTCTTTCAGATTTTAGGATACTCCTCCTTTCATATTTACTACAACACGACTGATCATCAAGACAGCTATTATCACTTGTGTCGTAGTTATCAATTTGTTGTTGTGATGGGTTTTTTTTTTTTTTTTTTTCTTTCTTTCTTTTCTTTCTTTCTTTTCTTCTTTCATTTCTTCTTTCATTTCTTCTTTTTTTTTTTTTTTTTTTTTTTTTTTTTTTTTTTTTTTTAATGTGAATCAACTCGAGGGATATAAATCCCGCGAAGGGGGGAATTTTCATGTAGTCTTTTTTTATACCCACACACGACTGAAAGGATAACATGGACGACTGGTGAGTCAGATAGAGCATAATTTTAGGAATAAACGTCTTGTTACTTCTTCTACTACTACTACTACTACTGCTACTGCTGCTTCTACTGCTGCTTCTGTTACGATTGTCGTTCTTGTTCTTTATTATTCTCGTTTTACCATTTTTCCAGCATCCATGTTCAATTTGAAATTTTTCAAACAATCTCACATTTATCATAAAATTAATAGCCACATCAATTAAGGACATACCACTGCACAACCATGACAAATATTTATTACTGTACTCAAGCTTACACATTAATTTATAACAATCGTATATTTTTTTATAAAACATTTTCACCTTATTTTTCTCTTCTTTTTTAGTTATATCTGTGCACTTGCTTTCCTTATAATAATGAAGATTTCTTTTGGTATTCTCATCGCTATTATAGTCTATATCATTTGCTGAACTGTTCATAATTTCTTCCTTGTCACATTTGCAAATAGGACGTCTCCTCCTCTTCTCTTCTTCCTGTACAGGAGGAGCAGGACTAAGACCACGTGCTCCTCTAATCTGTTTGCATAACTCCAAGCATTCACTCCATTTAATACGTTCACATTTCCTATATCGCTTACTCTTCATTAAATCGTTTAACTTGTTTTTATCTCCATCTTCAAAATTTTCCATCTCATCTGTTCTCTCCCTGTGTAATATCCCTACACAATGGTTAGCAGCCCTCCCCCCTAATTTTGTATTGAATTCTTTTTTCTCATCCATAGTAGCACTATTATGTTGTATGACTGTGTTGCAGATATATTCTTGTTTATCATCGTCTTCAACGAACTGCATAATTTTACTATTCCTTTTAGCACTTTGATCCTTTTTTAATTCTGTATATCCTAAATCACCATTAGATTTTCCACTTGATAAATAAACATTACTTTCTTGTAAAATGTTTTTTTCATTATCTTGTCCTTCATAATGATTGCACTCGCATTTGTCATTCGTACTCTTTGTTTCTTCATTTGAACAATTATAATGCGCAGTTAAAAATAATTTGTCTTTATTCCCCATCTCTACATTAACAGTAGGGATAGAATTTAAAAAAAACATACTGCTCAAACAATTATATGCCACTTCGGATGTAGTTGCATTTTCCTCCTCTGTTAAACTACTTTTTGAAGATAAATTTTTATATGCCTTGTTGATGTCCAAAAAAAGATTAATATCGTGATAAATATAAGCGTCATACGAACTGATAAACTGCTTAATGATTTTAATATTACTCATGCTTTTAATGCGTTTATTACCTTTAATACTATTAACGCTTTTCACATTATTAATATTCCTTACACTGTTAATGCTTTTCATATTATTAATACTTCTAATACCTTTAATGGTCTCCCCTTTGTTGTTTAAAAGGCGAAATTCCAAATTTTTCGCCTTTTCATCATAAAAAAATATTCCATGTTCATAATTTACCTTATTTAAATAGTTCGTATCAAAAGAACAATAATTTAATTTTTTTAGATCTTTTAATATTATAGACTTGTTTAATTTTTTTTTTAATTTGTACACAGAAGAATTATGTTTTTTCAACATAGATAAAATTCTATTATTATTATTATTATTATCATTCATATCGTCTGCTGATACATCATTTGACCATGTATCGTTTAATAAAATCTCTGATCTGTCCATATAACTCCTGTTCCATTTCGTAATATAATGAACTATTGAAATCTCTTCTTTATAATAATTATTTAGTAATTTATATATATATGAATTATTGAAAATATAATTTTTTAATTTTTTAATATAATGATTTTTCGCTTTAAGTGTTTTATGCATAAGTGTGTTTCTCCCAGCTACATTTACAACGGAGCACAAAATGTACACATTTTTGAAAAATTCAAAAAGGACATCTATATACGAAATTATAAAATTAAAAATATTAACTAGGTAAATATACTTCGCTATCATCTTATTGTACTCACTGCTCGATAGCTCATCGAAATTAGTTAACTTGTCGTCCTTCACACCATTTATCCGTGCGTTTTGCCATCTTTCGCACTTATTAGCACTGGTTGGTCTCCTGCAGCTTCGGTAAGACTTGGACTTACACCAACAGTTTTGGATGCATTCCTTACCGCACTCACAATTACCGCTTCCTTCACAGGAGTCATTTGAAGTGGTCACATATGAAACATCATCAAAGTTATTGTAACAAAGATGGATATCATTCCTCTTTATATTTTCCGAACATTGGTCCTGGATCCTCATCTTATTCTTCCCCTTGCACACAGTTTCGTAAAAACTGTTGAAATAATTTTTTGGAAATACTTTACTCCCACGTATATCGGGCTCTAAATAGTTCATTCCCCTTTCTGAGCAAAACGCATCTGCGTAGTTATTTCCGCTAGTACTATCAAGTATGAAGCTACTAAAATGGATCAATAAATACTGGAGATAGGTCTGAAATACATTGTAAATGTACGACTTGTCTAACTTCTTTTCATTTCTCTTTTTTGTTTTAATTATTTTATTGTAAATATATTGCTCACTGTATTTTCTGTTCATAAAGTACTGAAAAAATATATTCATGTTATATATTAAGCTGTTACACGTACAATAATTGGTCTTTATTTTTTGAAAATTTCCACCTGTCAAATTTTTCCGTCTTATTTGTTCCACCTTCTTTAAAAAGGCTACATTCGTATTCACGTTATCGCTATAGCTTGGTAATTTCAAATAATTATTCAGATTATTCTCTTCCAAAGGGGAGTCGTTCCACTCATATATTTGTTCATACCACTCCGTGTGGTTATTCTTTATCGGTTTGTTCGTATGCACATTTTCATTTTCTTCTAAAATGGAATGGTTAAAATACGGAGTTGTACATTCATTATTTGTTGTAAATTTATTTTTATACACACAATTAGGATTAGCTGTGTTATTAGGACGTGCCCACTTTTCACTATGACAAATAACTTCCTGTTCATTAATGTTAAGCACCTGCTTCTGCTTATGATTCTGCTTACTTCCACACTCTCCTACCCATAAATCATGCGTGTTAATACAATTTTTTTTTTCAATTAATATATGTTCCTGATGGTTATGATGGCAATACCTTCTGTTCACATTAGTACTGTGCCGTAATTTTACTTTTTCAGTCGTACTGTTAATAATAGAATCATGATTACTTTTACAATAGTCTAAGCAATTAATAGAGTTCGACGTGTGCGAAGTATTACTTGGGATACAATTACCCGCATACATAACTTTTTGAAATATGTTTTTTATGTAATAATTGTACATAGGATAGAATCTAGAATCGTATCCATAATTGCATCCATAATTGCATCCATAATTGCATCCATAATTGCATCCATAATTGCATCCATAATTGCATCCATAATCGCATCCATAATCGCATCCATAATTGCATCCATAATTGCATCCATAATTGCATCCATAATCGCATCCATAATCGCATCCATAATCGCATCCATAATTGCATCCATAATTGCATCCATAATCGCATCCATAATCGCAGCTAAAATCACATAGAGAATTAGGAAATTTATTCAGACTGTTCATACGATGATTCTTATAAGGGGACAACGTTTTCCCACTTTTATATAGGTAATCGTCATACTCACCGACACATCGATCGTTTCTCTTCCTGTAGGATATACTGTTACTAGTTATTGTGTAACTGCGCTGGAAAGGAGTACAATCAAGAGGAGAAGAAGACGGTGTACCCTTCTTATCCCCCTTCTGAAATACGTTTCTATCGTTACGAGAAACTCTTCTATCCTTCGGGATATAACATTGTTCAGAATTATAATAATCGTTATCAAAAGACAACAAGAATAAAAAGAAAAACATTTTCTCACTAATTCCTAGAATTCCACAAATAATTGCATATGCTGTTAATTTACATCTCTCACTATTAGTAGTTTTAATACAGAGATATCTATTTATCATTTTAATGATTTTTTCATATTTTTTTTTTTCCTTTTCTATATTATATTTTTCTACTTTCTTTTTCAGGAAATTCTTTCTACTATTATATAAATCACTCATAATATTTAAAAATATTTTTTTTTTTTCTTCTACGGAATCGTCAAGAATATTATTCTCTATTAAGATATGTTTATAAAAGAAATTTAATCTTTCAAGCATTACATCGTTCATGTTATTTATTATTATATTTTTTTTAATACCCCGATAATTTGCACATCCCTTATGCACATGTGTATCGGAGCGCTTCGCACTCTCTGCCCTTCCTTCTTTAGCATCACCATCACGACCATCTTTTCTTTTTTTCTTTTTATTTTTTTTTTCCCATTTTTTAAAAGGACAGTTAAGTTTAACTTCTTCACTCTGCGCATTCCCTCTGCTAACATTTTTACAGCATATATTTTTATTTAAATCACAAAGGGTTTTTCTATATATCAACGCCTTACAATTCCTTTTCCTTTTTTTTTTCTTCTTTCCATTATTTAGAAAAAAGCCCTTTTTTATGGTATTCCCACTTGATATTGAAAAATTCCCCTCATCATTACCATCATCACTATCATTATTATGCATGCCTTTACTTAAATTTACTGCTGAAATCTTTGATGATTCCACGTTTTTGTGTTTTCCATTCCATTTTCCCGAACACTGATTATTTTTACTACGGTATGTCTTACTACTACATTTGTTATTATACTTTTCGTTTAATTTTTTCAAACTATAATAATATTTTCTCAAGTACTTACCAATCCTTACTGACTGTTGAAAACCTAGAAAAGTCAAATCCCCCTTTCCTTCCTTGAACGGCCAAATATTTCGAATTTTCTTTTTAGGTGTCCTGGCACCATGTCTCATGTAAATAATATTTGTAATAATTTTAAACTCGAAATAGTTAAATATACATTTTTTACATATGGTTATATTTTTTAAAAATTTTTTCGAATTTTCGTAACAACAGGAGTAGTAACTCTTTCCTGACTCACATGAATTATCTGTACTGACTGAGTGGTGCGATTTTGGAATTATTTTTTCCTTTTTATCTTTTTTTATCTTTTTTTCAGTTTTTTCTGTTTTTTCTGTTTTTTCAGTTTTTTCTGTTTTTTCAGTTTTTTCAGTTTTTTCTGTTTTTTCTATTTTTACTTTTTTTTTTTTTTTTTTTTTTTTTTTTTTTTTTTTTTTTTTTTTCTCATAAAAAGAGAAAAAATAATCCCCGTTCTCTTCCCCTGCTTCGTCTTCCTTCCTTTTTAGCATTTCGCCAAGCAAGGAGCTCGTTCGGGGAGCGATCTATCTATCTATCTATCTATCTATCTATCTATCTATCTATCTATCTATATATATATATATATATGTACGTACGTGTGTATATATATGCGTGTTATATGTGGATATGTACAGGGGTGTATTATACACACACGTAAGCACAAGTATACATATAAAAGAAATATATATATACAATGCGAATATATACATACAACGCAAATATATACATATAATCGAATATATACATACAACGCAAATATATACATATAATCGAATATATACATACAGTAGGAATATATGTACAAAATATGAATATGTACGTGTAATATATTTTTTTACATATAAGGTGAGTATGATAATCTGATAACATGTTCACTCACTAACGGTAAGAAATCGCAAACGTGACTTCATTTGCTAATATTCATCTTTTTCCAAGTACAACAACAAAAAAAAAAAAATAATAATAATAATAAATAAAAAAGAGGAAATATAATATAAATAATTAAATAAAAAAGCAGTGATAAAAATAAAAATATATAAACCTAAAAATGTACTTTGACCTTTATGCTTAAAACCGACGGGCAATTTGTACATGCAAAAAAACGTGATGGCTATATATAAGTATATGCGTATACATATGCATATGAATATTTATATATATATATATATATATTTGTGTTCCCTTTGTACATTGTGCTTAATGATGTATGTCGAGCTGACCTTGTTAATAATCAACTTATGTAAGGTATTCGTTCAATTAAAGGTGTAGCTAAAATGATTTAGAATTGTTTCCCCATTCGTAAACGGTTGCTCATATGGTAAATGTAACATCTTTTAGTTATTCTTTTGTTTTCCGTTTTTCCCTTTTTATTTCTGTTCCTTTTTGTCCTCTTTTTTTTTTTTTTTTGTTTTTTGATTTTTCTTCCTAATTATTTCGAGATCGCTTCCTTATCTCTTTTGCTACGTAAATCGCTTGGTTTCTCTCCCTTAGAATGCCGTTTCGTTTTTCTTGTTTGTAATTGCAATTTCGTGAATATTAATTTGCATATACGTACGTGTATATGTCATGTAAAATGATAAAAAAAAAAATATATATATATTTTTTTTTTTTTTTTGTATTCCTTTTTTGTTCACTTGATCCTCATTCGTCAATACATGTTCACTGTTCTCTTTTTTTTTTTTTTTTTTTTTAATTTTCAAATTAAAGTTATTCCTTGCATGTTCATAATTTTTTTTTTCATCTTTTAAACACATGTTATGAAATGTAATGAAAAAGAATGTACGCACAAATATTTCGTAGACTGTATTTAAATATACGTATATGTAAGGGTAAATGTATGTATAAGTAAATACATGTATATATGTATGTATGTATGTATTTATATATGTATTTATGTTTGTATTTATATATGTATTTATGTTTGTATTTATGTATGTATTTATATATGTATTTATGTTTGTATTTATGTATGTATTTATGTATGAATTTATGTATGTATTTATGTATGTATTTATGTATGTATTTATGTATGTATTTATGCTTGTATTTTTGCATGTATTTATGTATGTATTTACGTATATACTTAAATATGCGATTTAGTACGAGTAAAAACAAAGGAACATTTGCAGTCAGACGTACAGGAATGTATTTGAATGTAATTGTTGCTTTGGGGACTTTTGTATTTCTTTATTTTTTTTTTCTTCTAAATAATAAAATGTAGTTAAAGATTAATAAAAAGGCATAAACGAGTAGTTAAAAAAGCAAAAGGGGGGAAGTGTAATGTGAATGTTAGGCGTATGAACCTTTTAAATGTATGGCGTGTATACAAGAACATATGCATATATTAGTACATGTAAAAATGCGACACACCTATGCGTATTAACACATGAATTATGTCTGTGTTTAAATATGTAAAAGTTTGTATTTGTGTAAATATATACATACATATATGTACGTACATATGTATACGTACATATGGATACATACATATACATACGTACATATGGATACATACATATATATACGTACATATGGATACATACATATATATACGTACATATGGATACATACATATACATACGTACATATGGATACATACATATATATACGTACATATGGATACATACATATACATACGTACATATACATACGTACATATGGATACATACATACGTATATACTTAAGTACTATTGCGCAAAGTGTGAATGTGCGAATGTGTAAGCATACGAAAGTACCTTTATTATTAGCCCAGTGAAAGGGCGGATATCGCCTGTACAAGACATGTAATAAATATATTTCTTTGCATAAAAGAAATTTGAGAATTTTCTTTTCTTTGTGATTTTCCCGTAAAAAAGTATAAAATTAAAAAATCCGTGAGCAACAATAAAAAAAAAAAAAAAAAAAAAAAAAAAAAAAAAGAGAAACACAAGAGCAAAAAGGCCAAAAAGCAAAAAAGCAAAAAAGCAAAAAAGCAAAAGAAACGAAAAAACGAAAAAATGAAAAAATGAAAAAATGAAAAAAAGGAAAACGAAAAAAATGTACAAATAAATACATATACACTTTTTATACGTATTTATGGGTGTTTATGTATATATATTACATGTTCACGAATGATTGTGTATTTACTTATATGTGTACATTTGAATGTACACATATTCACACACTATTATTTGGCACATTTATTGCTAAAAACATCAGGGAAATTTTATTTTTAAGTTTTTTCATAATTTATTTTTATTTTATTTTTATTTTTTTCTTTTTGTGAAAAATTCGTTTATATATTTGTAGCCCATCTGAACAGATTAAAAATTTGCAATATTTGCAATAGGGTATTGTCAACTTTCATGTGCTCATATGTTTTATTTTGAAAAACTATATAATATTAATTGCGACGCTCGGAAATATTACGTTATAAAGGGGAACCCATCGTACGTTAGCAACATGTTTAAAAAATTATCAATATATATACATATATATATATATATATATATGCAATTAACGGTATATAAGCATATATATACACATACATATACACTTCGAATTAAGCAAGAATATAGACTGAAAGATTAAAAAAAAAAAATAAATTGTTCGTCTGATAAACTGATTTTAACCGTAGAAAGATGAAAATTTTAACGCACGCAATAAAAATGAAAAGGGAATTCCAACATAAAGTATAACATAAGCGTTCTAGCGTGTTCACATACGTAAGTACGTTTGATATATATATGTACATGTATATATATATACACATCACGATTCGACTACGAACGGAAGCAACTGCGTAGACAAATAATTATTCATTCCCAACACACATGTTTTTATAAAAACAGAGCAGCTAAATAAACAGTTAAACATGGCACAATACATATCGTAAGATTTGAAAAAGAATTATAAAAAAAAAAAAAAATTATTTCCTTAAATGGTTAAATAGTTCATGGGACTAGATTAATCTGCTATAAATTATCAATTTTTGCAGAGTTTGAAACCAAATATTTAATGTTTACATATGCTTATCATATGCTTAACATAAGCTGAACAATATTTGTAAAAGTAGTATACTATACGACATGAAATGAAAAAAAGGATAAACGACTAAAATATGTATATATTATATACATACTCACATAGCTACATTATTCTCCCGCTGGAATTATGTGCACATACATATTTCTTTTCATAAACCAAACATGTATTTTTATACTCCATTTATCCTTTCCTTTACCATTTATTTATTCCACTTAAAAAAAATAGAGTTTTTCTGATCACTTTTGTAACAATATACGGTGGATGGAACAATTTTCTTTTTTTTTTTTAAATAGGAACAATATCGTTTCACTTTTAAGTAATCGCGACTGCTTTGATATAATGATGACACATATTATAACGAAAAAAGCAAAATACAAATTAAGTCGACAAAATAATGTAAGAAGTATGTACAAAAAAGTATAAGCATAATTAAACTACACATATAGATGGAGCGTACTGGTATGTAAAAAAATACAATAGAATATACATTCTGTGCCTTCTCTTTTTTCTTAACTTTCATGTGCTATAACATTCGTTTTTGAGGCTAAGAGATCATAACTTTTGGCGGTGTTCCCATGTGTTTCACGTGTTTTTTATACCTTTTTTCGCGCATTTTTTATACCTTTTTTCGCGCATATTTTATGCCTTTTTTCGCGCATATTTTATGCCTTTTTTCGCGCATATTTTATGCCTTTTTTCGCGCATATTTTATGCCTTTTTTCGGGTATTTTTTATACCTTTTTTCGCGCATATTTTATGCCTTTTTTCGGGTATTTTTTATACCTTTTTTCGCGCATATTTTATGCCTTTTTTCGGGTATTTTTTATACCTTTTTTCGCGCATATTTTATGCCTTTTTTCGGGTATTTTTTATACCTTTTTTCGCGCATATTTTATGCCTTTTTTCGCGTATTTTTTATGCCTTTTTTCGCATGTTTTTTGCACCTTTTTTACGTATCTTTCTTGACTCATTGCTGAATGCTCTGAACGTATAACGTATACTTTTCGAGATAATCTACGATTGTATATATTTTTTTATTTTTTTACTACAGTTACAACGTGCCTTTTGAATTGACTTAATTATTAATAACGTTATATTTTTTTTTTTTGTTTTTTGCTATATTGTATTTCGTTTTATTGTGTTGTGTTTTTCCATTTATTTTATTTTGTTTTATTTTAATTTGGTTCTCTTTTTTTTTCCTTTTCTGCTCGCATTATTTTATTTTTTTCCCCATCAAAAAGTTCGTATCTCCAGTTGTTTGCGTTAGAACGTACATGCTGCATTGTTTATATATATATATATATATATATATCAGATACAAATTAGCATATATACATAAACCTATGAATTTTAAATTTACACGTACATTACTACATCATTACGTCCTACACATCAAGTAAACAAGGAGGTATATAGGCTCTCTTTTTCGATACGATAAGCAAAAAAAAAAAAAAAAAAAAAAAAAAAAAAATTATTTTTTTGCCGTTTTTTAAGATGAAGATTATGCTCCTTTTCCTTCTTTTCCTATACTGCGTAAATGGTATGTATGTTGCATAATTCTTTGTCGATTTTTCCCTTTTTTTTCGAAATATTTTTAACTTCAAAGGAGTAATTAACGAGAGAAGGGATGCGCATATATATGAAGTGGCACCCGTAGAGGCACACATATACATGTACATACAGGAATACATACATGCATATGTACGTACAGCCAATCACACTGAAAAAAGCTATTAATAGCAAAAATACTTCTTGCATATAGACATAAATAGTACTATTATACACAATGCCAACGAAGACGCACACACCACTCATTTTTTTTTCTTCTTTTTTATGAAGCTTTTAAAAATACTCTAAAAGACGGAGTCTCGTTACAGATTTTTAAAAAAACAAAGAATGATTTAAGTGTCAATTACACGAAAAAGGACAAGGACTTTTTACGAAGAAAACAGATAGGTAGTTCGTTAAAAAGTACATTTGATGATATCAAGCAGATAATTTCAAAGCAGCTATCAGTGGAAGAAGATAAAATTCAAACCGATTCAAATTTTACCAAAGTGAGATATGAGAAATACACAGACTACGGGGCTTTTCGAGGCGTCTAACATATGTGTTATGTGGGTATATGTGTATGTATATACATGCACTTGTTTATACCTCCATGTGTGGCTGCTTTTTTAGTCCATGTTTATAGCACTATACACTTTCTCCCACCTTACCGTTCGCAGGACCTAGGAGCAGATAGCTTAGATCTCGTCGAACTAATCATGGCCTTGGAGGAAAAATTTAGTATCACCATTTCCGATCAAGATGCCCTCAAAATCAATACAGTTCAAGATGCCATTGACTTTATAGAAAAGAATAAAAAGCAGGATGCATGAGAAATGTATGGTGAGCACGTTCGTAAGCATGTGTGAAGTAGTAAGGAACTTACTGATATATTGTTGCACAAGTAGACAGACAAAAAGATACATCCTTTGAAAATGTATCTTACAGATGGGAGGAAAAAAAAAAAAAAAAAAAATATATATATATATACATACATGTGTATACCTATTCTTAAGTAGTTCTCTTAAATAGCTGTTCTTAATTTTTTTTTTTTATAATAATGTCTAATTTGCAAATTTCGTTTAAACATATATACTAAACTGTTACGAGAAAAATATACTACATATGCCTTTTTTTTTTTTTTTATTTCATTATATACTTTTATAAAAACGACCATGTATTTTTAAAAATCCACAATTTTTGTGGGGAATGGAATGTATCAAGGAATGTGGTTCTTTTGTTGTTAACTTGTAAAAAATTGGAAAAAAAAAAAAAATATATATATATATATATACAAATATATTTATTTAAAAAAGTGCATCCCTCAATACAAGTAATCCCAAATAATAACGAACGAGAATAATTATTTCTTATTTTTTTTTTTTTTTTTTTTTTTTTTTTTTTTTTTTTTTTTTTTTTTTTTATTTTGAATTGCATAAAGTAGTTAATATTTCTTATATTTCATATATGTTCGCTTGAGTATTTGTATACATGCAACTGTGCAGTATGTTATGCCATTAACTACTTACCCCTCCTCCGCGGCTGCTGCTGTACTTATTATCTTCTTTTTTTTGAAAAAATTAATCAATATATTGAAAAGCAAAGGATGTGCACACTATCAGTATAAGAGGCTACTATTTGCGTATGTATACGTGTATGTGTATGTACTTATGTGCAAATGTTCACTAACTGGTTTTAAGGGCGCAGTTGGGACTCTTATCTTAAAATGACAAAACGGCTTATAAGATGCTCTCCCTTTAACGAGCTAAAGTTATAACAAAGATTAGTTTCAATTTCTCGGATTTATTAATTATATAATTTGATTATAAAAGGGGAAAGTATTTATAAATGATCAAATACGTTCATAATAAAAAAAAAAAAAAAAAAAAAAAAAAGTTAAAATTAAAATGCAAATACATGAATATAAGTAGAAATGCGTTCAAATATATAAAAATGCTTGAGCTATGGGTGTACTATTGATGAAGTAGCAGCTTCTTTTCATACTAATTAATTATTAATATTTAATGCACAATTTCTTCAACCTTTTTCTAACACTCAGTAGAAGCCAGACGGATGCTACTTAACCCCCCTCCCAAACGGCGCACTGTCGATTAGGCGCCCCATGACAACTTCAAAGGAGAACGCATGATGATGTTTTGAAAATCAAAAAAAGAAAAAAAAGAAAATAACTAAGAAAACGAACAGAGCAAAGGAAACTAAGAAAGCTAAATAAACTTTAAAAATTAGAATTAATAAAATGATTCTGCACTACTGCCTTTTTTTTGCTCTCCTTTCCAGTGTTATAACTAACTGTTACAGCATACACTTGAAAAAACAGCTAAAGTATATCTCCCTCTCAATTAATGGAAATCAAACCTCAATTTCCTTTATAAAAAGAAGCTTAAATAGAAGGAATTCTTTAAATAGAATTCACAGATTGAAATATAACAAAATTGGTAGTGAGGGAAAAACAGAGAATAGTCATTATTATACTTTATATGCACATAAAAAAAAAAAGAAAAAAAAAATAGATAAAGTAGAAGAGCATTTAAAAAATCAACTAACAAATAAAGGAGTGCAAAAGAATAAGTGGGAGCAAGGAGAAGAGTACCATGAAACACCAGACAACGAAGATGAACAGGAAATCGAAGCAGAGGATGAGGATGTAGATGAAGAAGAAGATGTAGATATAGGCATAAACTTTGATGTAGACGGTGCTGAGATATATCCAATGAGTCCTTATGCAAGTGAAAAAAGGAGGAAAGAGAAAAACAGTAAAGCAATGACAAATGATGGCGCAAACACTGGAGGAATCACCAGACGAGAGGATTCATTTACACTTAAAAATTATAAAATAAAAAAGAGTTTGAGGGAATCTATAAAAATGGATAACAAGGATGATAGTGAAGATGCGGGGTATTACGAACAGGAAGTTAAAAAACGTCAAACAGGTGAAATCGGAGAAGGTAGTGAAGAAGATATTACTGAACATAGCATTGAGAATAATGGAAGTGATGATAGTGTTGAGGACAGAAGTGATGGTACTGATGGCCTTGATGATGACAGTAACGAGAATGATGAAACCATCACTGAAGAAGACTTTGAAAATCTAAACAGAATGTGCAGTGAGAAAATGAGCAAGGTGTACAATTATATCAAAAGAGAATCGTACAGATTTAATTTAAGTAACGTCTCTAGTGTTATGTTTGAAGATGAAAAGGTAAAAATCAACGAACGAATTTACACAATTAGACATATATGTCATATCAAGAAAAAAGAAAATTTATTTACTATCACACCATATGATTCTTATTTTGTTAATTTTATTTATCAACATTTTGTAAAAGAATATAATGAGTTAAAGTTTTACATTAAAGATAAATCCGTTTATGCTGTTGTACCTCCCATATCTGAAAATTTAAAAAATGAAATTAAAATTAAAATAAAAAGCAAAATTGACGATGCTAAAGTAACCTTACGAAATGTTAGAAAACAATTGATAGACAAATTAGAAAAGATCAAAAATCAAATAGGTAAGGACATATATTTTAAGCAGAAAAATTACATACAAAGTTTGCACGATCAGACTAAAAAACAAATTGAGAAATTATTTGAAGAGTTTAAGTGATGATAGTATATGTCCTTTAGCAATTTCATCATTAGAACATGGGGTTTGTGGGGAGGGAGATGGGGCATCAAGTGATTACGCTTGGTCCTTTTTGCGTTAATAGCGGTACATTGTTATGTTGTTTCATTGGCATATTCTTTTATTACATTTTTGCACCATTACTTTGCACGTTTAGGCATAATTTTAGCGTAGTTTTAGCATAATTTAATTATTACTTTAGTTTTAATATTTTTAATTAATTTTTTTTTTTCTGTTCAACTCTTACGTTTATTTGGCAAAATTATATACCTATATTCATTCATTCATTCATTCATTCTTAAACTCATTTACTCATTCAAAAAAAAAAAAGGAAATCTTTAAATACAAAATTGGAAAAAAAAGGAGGGCGCGCATCACATATGCGCACGCACGCATGAATGAGTAAAGGAACAAATGGGCAAATAATTAAATATATGAATATATACGTATAAATGTATGAATATATACGTATAAATGTATGAATATATACGTATAAATGTTGAATATATATGTATAAATGTATGAATATATACGTATAAATGTATGCATATATACGTATAAATGTATGAATATATACGTATAAATGTATGAATATATACGTATAAATGTATGAATATATACGTATAAATGTATGAATATATACGTATAAATGTATGAATATATACGTATAAATGTATGAATATATACGTATAAATGTATGAATATATACGTATAAATGTATGAATATATACGTATAAATGTATGAATATATACGTATAAACGTATGAATATATACGTATAAATATATGAATATATATGTATAAATATATATGTATATATATACATACACAAATGTACGCATATGCACATTCACATGTGCACCAAAACAAAGCATAAAAATAATATCTCTTTTTTGAGCTCCTATATATGACCAATTAACTTAACATTTGAGCCTGTATCCGAGGAAGTAACACTACAAAAAGAGGGGAGGTAAAAAGGGAAATATGTATGCCAAACATAATGCCAAGTAATATGTCAAATTAAAAGGAAAAAAAAAAAAAAACAAAAAACAAAAAAGACATAAAAAATGAAACTTTTTAAACGTAAAAAATATTTATACAAATAAACATATCTTGTTATCTCTTTTTCGTGCGTACTTTTTTATAGTAAAATTCATAACATCATTTATAGAATATATCTTATTATCCCTTCGAAATGTGTTCTATGAAAAGAAAGAACAGAAAAAAATTTATTAAAGAGATGAAAAAAAATATGAACTGTTCAGGTCGTTCGGTTAAAATTTTCAATTTTCGCGAAAAAGAATAAACAAACACATGAAAAAAAAAAAATAATAAATAAAATAATAAATGGGAGAATGGGAAGTTAGATAAATAGGAAAATGGACAAATAGACATATGGGATGAGAGACAAATGGACAAATGAATAAAGAAGAAAAAGGGGGAAATTGCCAATTACACTTTTGTGGTCATAACGAAAATACTTTAACATCTCTTCAAAGTATGTTGCCTCAATAATATGAAAAAAGTTTAAATAAATTTTCGAAGGTTCAATTTTATTTATTTTAACTTCTAAAAAGAATTAAAAAAAAAAAAAAAAAAAAATTAAAATTAAAATTATCTTTACAAATATTTTACGTACAAAGGTGTCTTTTGCTATTTAAGCAAATAATTTCGTTATGGAGCTTAGTATATGTACCTCCAAAAAACGAACGACATATACTATAAAGAACACTGCTTTATGTATTCATTTCATAAACATTCATAACATATATTGAACGTCTTACGTTCCAATCTTACTTATTCTGCTGTTTTCCTTTAAAACCAAGTTTAAAAGCTTAAAACTAATTTTTAAAAACATAACTGATGAATCACCGCTAATAATTTTCGGTTCCTTCTCCTTTAATTTAATATCTGTGAAGCACAAGCTAAATCCTTCTACATCGTGGTTTACTCTAAATATTTAAAAAAAAAAAAAAAAAAAAAAAAAGAGTAAACAATTCTTACATTAGTAAGATCAGCAGTATTATACTACGACAATAACACTTCTATAATTCACATATATATATATATATTTAATCAATGTAATGTAAAATGTTTCTTATTTTTTTACTAATTACTTTAACATAAATTTGGATAAATAAATACTTATGCCATCCTTTGCGTTATTTAAAGATTGTGGTGGTATCTGAGCTATGCAACTATTTGAATATATAAAAAATTAAAATGAATATATATGAGAGGGAAAAAAATACCAGTAATCAAGTGAGTCTAAAATATGTACACGTAGTAAATTTTTAAAGGAAAAAATATTTCTTACCTTATGCTTACTATATTAAATGTTTTTTTTTCAATTATTAGATCTGAGTTATCAAAAATTCCTAGCAGTGTACTTCTTATAGACTTAAATTTGGGTATGTACATTAAGTGGTAATATTCTTGAAACAAAAATAAAAGAAAAAAAAAAAAAAGGAAAAGAAATGAAATGATTGCAACAGTGTTTGTAGAGATGAACTATTTAATAGAGAAAAAAAAAAAAAAAAAAAAAATTTAGGGTGAACTACTTATCGTTAAACCGATGTACGTATGTATGTATACACACAAAATGTGTATGCTCTCCTTTCTTTTTCGGCTCAAAATTTAACCTTCATTGAACTTGTTAATGATCTTTTCCAACTTGTTCGTTCTTAACGCTTTTGACTTCTTTACATACCATGGATTTTGTGCCATGTTATACCTTTCTTGTAGGAGCAAGTAAATATTAAAAATTCACGTAAAAGGATTACTTCTTTTTCTCTGAGGCATCCTTACATAATTATATGCGCATTCGTATATATGTCAAGTGTATATATTACAGACATATGTATACATATTAATATATATGCACCAAATGTATTCATTTGTATCCGTATATATATATGTATAAAAAGAGAAATAGTCAGCAACTTCAAGCGCTTCTTTAAGTGTATAATTTAAAAATAACAAACATTGTAAAATTTATTTTCATCATTAGGCGTATTTCAACTGTTAATCAAATTCTACATATAAATATGCCATATTTGCGAACAGCATGTGATTTGGTATCACGAACTTAAGCAAATAGGGATATATAAATAAGTAAATATATATATATAAATAAGTAAATATATATATATAAATAAGTAAATATATATATATAAATAAGTAAATATATATATATAAATAAGTAAATATATATATATAAATAAGTAAATATATATATATATAAATAAGTAAATATATATATATATATAATAAGTAAATATATATATATATAAATAAGTAAATATATATATATATATATACATATACATATATATTAATTTTCAATAAGATATATTAGTTTTTTTTTTTTTTTTTCGCGTTACCGTTTTTCCTGTACCGTGCAGGTAAATTTTACAATACTGTACGCATACACTTAAAAAGAAAACATTTCTTTTCTTTTTTTTTTTCATTTCATTTTATTTTTTTTTTATTATTGTATTTTCTAAAACTTTTTCTGAACAACTCAGAAAAATTCCGCGATATTTTATTACGTACATGTACATTTTATATGTAAAGTTTTTGTTCTTTTTTTACAATTTTACGTAAAATTTTACATGTAAATATGAGAGGAGAGAAAACAATTAAGCCCACTTGATATAACCTTCGCCCAAAAGGAAATTCATAATATATTCATAAAATTGGCATTATTGACGGTATTCAAAATATTTGTAATATTCGTATAATCCTTGATAATTTTATGGAATTATTGAGAAAATAAAAAAAATGGGAGGTAGAAAAACCATTTTTCTTTTATTTTATCAGCTGTTTATAACTTCTGCACTGTGCAGTAAAAACCTAATTCAATTAAATTATCAAATAAATTCGTATTCGTTAGATAATAAAAATTATAAAGAATGGAATAATATAGGAACATTTATATTAAACAAAAATCAAATATTTAATACATCAAATACGCATGTAGAGGAAAAAAGAAAACTTATTGAAAAATTAAAGGAAGGGAAATTCGATTATGTTTTATTTCAGTTATGCTATGATACAAAGCAACAAACATGTATACAGACATATGCTGATAAAAGCAAAGTTCATAATGTTGACAACTTTGCACTTTTAGTAGGATTAAATAATAATTATATACCATATGTGTTTAATTATAGAACACATAAACAGCATAATGATGAAAACATTCATATATTCTCGGAGTTGTTTATGGTTAAAGTTTCTTCAGTATCAGTGTCCATTGACTTACATAATTTAAAAAAAGCAGAGGGCAATGTAAAACCAAAAAATAAAGAAAATGAACAAGAGAAAGAAAAAGAAAAACCCTTATCCTTTATACGTAAATACTGGATTTATATAGCCATATTTTTTTTATCCTTATCTATATCAAAACATTTCACAGAAGATATGCAGCAGCCGACCAATAGGTAAACATAACCATCAAAGAGACCTTAAAGCGACTTTTTTTCAAAAATGGTAAATGGACTATATTGTAGAATTGCTCCCTAGTGAACATGCGTACATGTGTGCATGAACATTGTAGTATTAACTTTTTAACAAGTTATGAAATATTTTTTTTTTTTGTGTATAAATATTTAATTGTTTCCACGTGCAGTCCTTACTTTGCATGCGGAAAATAAAACATTGAAGCAGCTTGAAAGCTAACACGTCGTTTGTACATGTGTACATATACATGCTCGTATATATATGTGTGCATATATGTGTAAATATACGTACATTCTTAAATATATTTGTTTTATAAACGCAGAGCAAATTGTGGAATTTTCCAGTTTTGCACCCATCAATAAAACAAAGAGACATAAAAAAATAGGAAAAAATAAATTAAAAAAGTACAATAGCTATAGAGAATGCTATTTTTATTAATGATATTAATTAATCGGTAACTTCTAAAATTAAAATTGCACTAACTCAAATTACGGAGAAGTTTTCTTAAATATTTTTATGTGAAAAGAGGGATAGGAAATATATTCCTTACCTTCAATTTTTTTTTTTTTTTTCCTCTTTTGTCCACTATGATGAAATAATAGAAAGCTCTTCTAAGACATAACCGAATGTTGTGATCATAAATATGCTCCAATATATAACATATTGGAATAGGAAAAAATTATATGGATAAATATATATATATATTAACAGAGAAAAGACAAGGATTATAGCACATGCTAAGGTTTTATAATTTTTTTTTTTTTTTTTTTTTTTTTACAAGCAGAAATGTCGCTGTAGAATTTATATTTTCTATTTGCAAACTGTGCAAGTTCTTCTATATATATGCATATGCGTGTGTGAGAAAAGCCTGAGGAGAAAAAAATTAGCGTGCTTAACACATGCAATATATATATATATAATATATATATATATATATATTATATATATGTATACATATACGTTTATTCATTCTGTACATGTATTTGTCATTTTCGCTATACTAAAATACCTAATATTGTGCCTCCCATATATGGGAAAATATACAAAACAAAGTCCATATAAAATAAGCTAAAAAAAAAAAAATAAAAAAAAATAAAAAAAAATAAAAATAAAAATACGTATTGTCCATTTTAGAGAGTAAAAAGGAATGTGTTATTTGCCGATAGACAACTGTGAATAATAGCAAGAAGAACAACATAGAGAATAAATAGTGAAATCACGTCAAAAGCAAACCGGAACAATCGTTAGATGTGATCCGTTATGATACTCATAAAAAGGGAGGAGGAATTTTTTTTCTAGCTAGCTAAAATAAAAAAAAAAATTAATGTATCTTATGAACACAGCTGCACACTTTGCAAAATCAGATATTTGTTTGCATTTGAGCGAGAGCACATATAATAAGGAATGAGAAATTCGCTCATGTGCATTAACTGCTCAAATCCGTAAATTGGAAAAATTGCAATATTGCAGAATTACGAAAGTGTAAACATTTAAACATTGAAACGCCAAATATAGAGTACCATAAGGGCGAAGGAGAAAAACGTTTGCACCTCATGTGAATTAACAAGAGTGTTCAGGGAGAAAAAAAAAAAAAGAAAAAAAAAAAAAAAGCACTCTACAATACGCTGAAATATAGTACGATATAGTGCAGCATAACACAGTTAAGCAGAGCACAGCAGAACATAACACAGTGCAATATAGGAAACATAGTTAGCGCAAAAAATGCGTAAAAAAAAAATAATATGCTACTTTTGCATTTATAGCATTTTCATCTTTGTGCTTGTAAATTATGACCATGCAAGATATTTATGGAAAAGAGGAGTTCTTTACAACTTCAAAGGAGGAGGTGAGAAGGACACAATATTTTCACCCAACTGTAGTGGCAGTTGCAGTGCAGAAGGTATAGACAAGGGTGAGTATAGAGATGGGGAGTACTCGATGAGCGGAAACATAAGACAAATGGTGTATAAGTACATGGTCCATGTGTCCAGACACATAAACAAATACATATATGAGTTGTACACCTACTTGTTTCAAGAACTGAGGAAGAGAAGGAGTGGCTTTGATCATTACCGTTACTGTTATTGTATCAATGAGGGCAACTACAATTGTAGTTGTAGCAATGGATGCAGATGTAGCGGCAGTTGTTTCTGTAGTGGTAGCAGTAGTAATTGTTGCAGTCATCACTTCAACTCGTTTGATAGAGAAAACATACTAGATAAAAAATGCAGCACGCTGAGTCTCTTCAAGGGTAGGAATATTAGGAAGCTAGCAGTGGAAGACGGGAATCCGGAGCTAGAACCATATGTGAAAAGAGAAGAGAAAAATACAACTATAGTGAACTTACATGATTATTTCGCTGGAGGAGTAAAAAAGAACAATGGTAAAAATGAAATATTTGTATCTTCACCAGAGAAATTACATAGAGTGGTTGTAATATGTAATAAGCCATCTTTAAATTACTCTCATATTATTACAAGACCCACTGATGCTTTAAATAAAATGTTTCAAGATGGTAAGGGGGAAATATTAACAGAAGAGGAATACCCTGTTATTTTTTATGTAGATGAAGCTAACTGGGGTTTAAAGAATGAATTATCTAAAGGTATGGTCGAATTGATAATACCATCTTATTCTCGTAGGACAGGTACAATTTTAATATCATGTGCTAATTATGAAATAGATGAAACATATAAATTTGAAGACTTAATACATATTCGAATAGTTGTACCAAGGAGTAGTAGCAAGATATTAGGAGTAAGTACAAACCCGAAAGATAAAAATTATTTTGAGCAAATTGTTGATGAACATATAAATGATTATAATTTGGGTAGTTATAAAAATCGAGTGTTAGGGTTAAAATTAGAAGATACAGAATTAGATCCACATGATTGTTTTAAGTCTGTATATGAAAATGATATAAGAGTACATTTAGAAGTTGAGTATCCTTATGCAAAATGTATAAAGTTTGATAGACCAAATTATAAGATACGATTTTTTTTTTTACCTTCAAAATTTTCTGATGATGAATTAGAATTTACCTGTACCTTTACATACAAAAAAAAAAAAATGAAAGTAACATTTGGTGAAGGAGAAACAACAACTATTAAGGAAGTAGCATACTTAGAAGAGGATAAAGAAAAATTTGATTATTTTAATAGTATACCTTACAAAATTTGCAATTTTGAATATAATAATACTGATGATGTTATACACGTATGTGAAAGAACAATAAATGAATTTTCTCTTTTTGTATACAACTGTGAATTAGATAAAAGTAAACAAGTAGGTACTGGCGAACCTATTTCTACTATCAAATATTTAAATAACACTTATACTATTCAACAATTTACAAATATTGCTTTGTATACGGATCATATAAATATAGATGGAATAAAAGACAAATTTCCAAATTTTAAATTTTTTATGACTTCGTATATTGATCATGGTCCTTATCCACTAGTCATTGAATGTTCTATACCTAATGGACGTGGAAAGTATCAGGAAGCAAATATATTTTTGCATGTAAGGACTGATCTAAAAGAAAAATCTTCCTTCTTCTGTGATTTCAACAAAGGTAGTATATATAACTATTTAAATGCATATCAACAGGGGGATACATGTGAAATTACTGCTTCGTCAAATACAAGTATAGGTTTTAGATGTCCACAGGATACTGTTAAAAAACCAGATACCTGTTTTAAAGAAGTATATTACTATGGCAAATTATCTTCATTAAGTAACGTTTTAGCTGAAAATTTAATTATCTATTCATCTACTCAAGAAAATATAGCTCTAGCTGCTTTTAATGATACATTAACAAGGTCATACACAATGGAATGTTTTTGTGTAAGAAAAGAAGATAGAAGTAAAATTGTAAAGACTGTTATTGTGAAATATATTAATCCAAATGAAATATATGATTATAATATACATGAAAAAATTATACATCCTCCGATAATTATGAACCCATATAAGACACATCTATGTGATTTTATGACTAATACATCTATATTAATACCTACTTTTAAAAAGCCCAAAAATTATTTGTGCGATGTATATCCTAATCCTTTAGATTATGTTGCTCTAAAGTGCCCTAGTAATTTAGTAGATGCAGAAAATGAAAAAGAAATAGCTAATTTATCAGAAAAAATTGATAAGGAAGGTGTTCGGGATCAAATGAGCCTACTTTTTAAAAAGAGAAATATATATACAAATTTGTTTCATGTACCTAAGGATGCTCCCTCATATGTAATAAATAAAGACCTGCAAGATGTTACACCTATTACTAGTTTAATACCTGGTGTTTTAGTTAAAGATATAATAAATATAAAAATAACAACCATTAGAGAAGAAGATGAGGAACGTGATGAATCAACTGATCATCCACCAACTATTCCAGTAGAAGATGTTAACAAAATATTCGAAAGGTACACTGGACTACGGAATAGTGTACAGAATGGATTATTCATTTTTCAATTACCTCCTTATATAAAAAAAGATCAAATCATTGAATTTAGTTGTATTAATGGGAAAACTGAAAAAAAAGGACTACGAGGAAACAATGGTATCATGACTGTTTACATACGATCCTCAGGTGAAATAATAGATGGATGTTACTTTTATAAAAATCATCCAGAAGTTAATTACTTAAAAAATAGTATAAAAGCTGGTTCAGGTAAAGAATGTATTATTCAAAGTGATGGGGAAATCGAATATATTGGAGTTATGTGTTCTTCTTATGGTAATCTTTTTTTAACACCTTCAGATTGTTTCTCTCATATGTATGACTCGTCAGATGTACTTATACCATTAACAGATAAGGATAAAGATTTCAAAGTTTTTTCTAATGATAAAGGTATATCCTATTTAAAAATACCCCAGAGTTTTTTAGGGCATCTAAGTTTGTTCTGTTATTGTAACAGTACAGTACAAACAGGTGGAACGAATATAGTTAAAGAGAACAAAATACATATAGAACTTAACACATCAAATAAGGGAGTATCTACTATTACCAAAATTGATCATTTGTACGAGTCAGATTTTTTAATTGGTCATGAGTATATTGATAGAAAACCTACTCCTATTCTAAGGAGGAAACATATCTGCGATTTTACAAAAAAAGAAAGCTCACTTAGTCCTACAAGCGAACAGCTAAGCATTAACACTTGTTTTGTAGAATTAGAAGATAACCTAAATATTGTAGAAGTGAAGTGCCCACCTAATACTATATCTGATAGTGCTAGTGCACTAGGAAGTGATAGAGGAAGAATAATAAAGGACAGAATGCAAGCACTTGCTTCTCAAAGGACAGGATTTTATACTCCATCAAGCGGCTTTACCTATTCCGAAGAAAGGATCACAAAGGAAGAGTTAAAGAAATATGAAAAAATGAAATATATCCCAGATAATTATGATGAAATAATACATATGAATAGTAAAAAAAAGCTAGAGGATGTATTACCTGGTGTAATAATTTTCGATCGAAACAGACTCTTTGCAGAAAAAGGATATTTCACTTTTGCTTCTTCCCTTATTGTTAAAAAGGATATAACGATAAAACTATACTGTGATAACTCACACACTGTTATAGAAAATAAAAAAGGAAAAAAAGGAATTACTGTTGTAAAGATAATGAAAAATATAACAGATAAAACATTCTATGGATGTGACTTCTCTGGTAATGCAAAAAAGACTTTCTATTACTCTGGTACATACAATTTGAAAGAGAAAAGTCATACATGTGAAATTGAATTAAAAGAAAATAGTATTATTAGTCTGAATTGTCCTAATGGAAAAATTAATCCGAGTAACTGTTTCAGCAATGTATATATTAAAAGTAGCATGGATCAAGAAATTACTGAAAACATTGAAAATATTTTCAATCATATTAAAGTAATAAATACTAGTTATTTAATAAATAGTTCTTCTACCTTTTTAATTATTTCTAAAATTACCAAAAATGAAATAGATTTCTATTGCACTTGTGAAGATATTCAAAGCAAACATGTTGGTACGATTTATATTAAAAATCTACAACGTTCATCTACTTCGAAGAAACATGATGCAGCACAAATTGTTTATATAGATGTTACTCCGTACTACTTGAGGGATACATACATATGCGATTTTACTGAGCATCATTATTCCATTGCTTTAAATAATACGGAAAAAAAAAAAATTAAAAAAAAAAATATCGATTTTGAAAAATTACTTGAGTCTTATCTAGATCTAATTTTAAACCAAGAATATAAAGAATTTACCCATTTTAGCTTGAACCTAAAATTAAGAAAAGAACATATGAAAGAACAGTATGTGAATTATGTAAAGAAAAAAATAAATGATTTTAAAGAAAATCCTATCGATATGGAAACATACACAAATTATATCATCGTCTATAGATGTAATGTCGATTTAAGTGCATTCGATAAATTTGCCATTATATGTCCAAAAAAGACTACAACATCATCATCTGGTGAAGTAAAATTTAATTTTGAAAATTTAAAATATACATCTAACTTAGGATTAGATGAAAATAGTATGTTAGAAGGACTAAATAATATTCTGTTTGGTACTCTACTAATTAATAAAAAAAGAAATGTTTCTTTCTTTGAAAAGGGAGAAATAGAACTTATCATTTCCCCCTATGCTGATTCATCAAAAAATATTATTTTTTCATGTGAAAATTTAGAACAAAATTCTTCTAAAGGGATAATAGGTTCTGCATCTATTTTTATTAAAAAGAGTGATACCAAAATTTTGGGATGCGATTTTCAAGATGTCCATTATACAACTACAACTAGCTCTTACCCTACATCGACATATGACCCAGCAGCACGTTATAAAAAAAATAAAAAAAAAGACTCTTTCGAATTTGAAATAGAATTAATAGAAGGGAAGAAAATATATTGTAATATAGAAGCTATACAAAATGATGTAGTTGGGTTCAGTTGTCCTTATAATTTCCTTACATCTCCACAAAACTGCTTCGAGTCAGTGCAAATAGAAGGATTGGATAAAGAACTAGAAACACATAAACTAGAAACATTAGTCAGTGGAGTCAAAGTTTTAAATAATGAAATATACGACTATAATTATACCCCTTCTTATATTATTATACCGAAAAAGGTCCAAAAATCACTGAAAATATTTTGTACTTGTAATTCTGTTAATCTTATTAAGACAGGTATAATTCAAATAAATATTATTGGAGATGATTTAAATAACTGGTTTAAAAAAGAAATAAATCATAATATATATGCATTCCAAAAGATGAGTTATTTTTATGATTTCTCTTCTGGTGCTCTTAACATTAGTTCGGAAAATGTTCTCAACATTTCGACGTTATCACTACAGTCTCATAGGGGTATGCTCAACATGCAAGAGATAACAAATGAGCATGTAACAGATGAGATTAAAAAAAGGAGCAAAATTAACCTCATTCCGAATTATCCATCCTATGATAGGGATTATATTACAAATGGGTCTTATAATTATCACACCCTCAAGGGGAAAGAACAAGGAGGTGTTTATACTGGTGCTCTGAACAAAGGCATGATTCTACAAGAAAGAGCACTAGAGGGTGCAGAAGAAGAAGAAGAAGAAGAAGAGGACAGGGAAGGATCACTGGACGCAGTAAGGGGGCAAGGAGAAGAAAACATTTTGAACCCGTTAAGAACTAAACACGTATTTGAAATTACCATTGCTGCATCAGAGTTTAGCATCATTAAAGTCGTTTGCCCACTGCGAAATGCTCTACAATTCAGACAATCGAAAATTAGCCCCGAAAATTTTTTTGAACATGTATACGTTTTAGAGGATAAGCATAAGAAGAAAAGAAAAAGAAGCTATGCGGAAAATGAAAAATTTATTACAGAGTTAGTGCAAGGGGGAGGAGATGTATCTAAAGCATCAGTGGAGGATAGAAGCAATATAGGTAGCAAATCACGTAATACAGAAGAACCTGAAGAAATCAAAGGAGAAACAAAAGTAGAGTACGATGAAATGGGGAATAAAATTATTACTTCTGTTACATCGAAAAAACCGAAAGCAACACTTGAAGATGCAGAAAAATTATATGAAGAATCAGATATGGACAATAGAGATATTCTAATTATAAAAAGCATTGAAGAAGTTATTTCTTTTGTTAATTATGAAAGAGAAATTAGCGATAATACTTATAGTGGAATATTATATCTTTCACCTCTTCTCCTAAATGAAGCTAGCTTTTTTATAACCTGTGATAACTCATTAACATTAAATGAAAGTAAAAGAGGAAAAACTGGAATTGTAAAAATTAATGTTAATCCAAACTTTTTAAAAATGCATGGATGTGACTTTGTAGGCGATTATTCTACTCATTTTTATTTTAGTGCAAAATGGAATAGTTTACCAAAAGATTATGTATGTGAAATTAAAGTTGAAGATGACTCTATTGTGGGTTTAGCATGTCCAGCACATACAAAAATGCATCCTTCAGATTGTTTCCAAAGTGTTATTAAAGATGATGAAGTTTACAAAAAGGAAATGCTTATCGAAGAAAAATATTCCTTCTTCTACAAAAAAAATAATAAACCTTTATTGTCTTTTATTCAAATTAAACAAGTATACTCTGACCATTTTATTTGTAAATGTTATGAAAATGAAAATGGACAATCCAAAGAAGTAACCATAAAGGTGTTGTATGAACCCTACACTATGGGGAGACCAAAAAATTTCTTTCAAAAAGCGATTATAAAGTATAAAAATTTTGACTTGCACACATTGCTTAATAAGTGAGAAGTTTTTCTTTTTTTTTTTTTTTTTTTAAATTCGAGGCCTGTACAGGTGTGCAAATCGTAAAAATTGGCTATTTTTCGGAAAAATTACTGCCCATTCAGGAAAATGAGCGATTTTGCTGAAATATTATTGCCCATTCAGGAAAGTGAGAGATTTTGCTGAAATATTATTGCCTGTTCAGGAAAATGAGCGATTTTGCTGAAATATTATTGCCTGTTCAGGAAAATGAGCGATTTTGCTGAAATATTATTGCCTGTTCAGGAAAATGAACAATTACACAGAAAGAGCAGCAGCTACGCAGAAACATTAGAATATGTTTTCACAGATTAGTAGCTACAGGGTAAATTTCATTTAATGTACAATGTGCTAGTTTTTCCTTCCTTCCCCATCTGTCCTATCCTTTTATAAATTTTTTTCAAATTTTACTTTTATCCAAGTGAACTAAACTTGGCTTGTCTCTTTTCTTTTAAAATAATTTTAAAAAAATATATTATTTTTTCCCTTCATTTTGTTCTTTTCGTTTTTTTCTGTTTTACCTTTTTTTTTTTTTTTTGATTCAATTTTTGTTTCCCAAATTTAGTTCTGTGTTTATTAAAATAAGTAAATACTTCTAATAGCTGTATGTCCGCGCGTCATGTTAACTAAACTTTTAAATTACGAACAATTTTATTAACTCCCAAAAAGTAAAACAAAGGAATTTTACATTTCAAATAAAGTTCAATTTCAGATTCAGGTCAAAATTAAAAACAAAATAAAAGTCAAAATTAAAAACAAAATAAAAGTCAAAATTAAAAACAAAATAAAAGTCAAAATTAAAAACAAAATAAAAGTCAAAATTAAAAACAAAATAAAAGTCAAAATAAAAAACAAAATAAAAAACAAAATAAAAGTCAAAATTAAAATCAAAATAAAAGTCAAAATTAAAATCAAAATAAAAGTCAAAATTAAAATCAAAATAAAAGTAAAAAATAAAATCAAAATAAATTAAGCATGCTACTTATATTCTGATAAACATAGAATATTAATAATGCATAAATATTCAAAAGAAAAAGAAAAAGATGTTCCTTTGTAAAATATAGTAATCACGGTGTCTACACATACGTATTTGTTCCTACAAAAATGTGAGCTCTCTTTTTTCCCTCTTCTCATTTCAACACCATGTAAGAAAGTATAAAATACGGAGGTGCGTAATTGAAGACAGTATTCCTTTAACAGTTGCCTCCCCATTTAATGTAGTTTAACTTGATATAATTTAACTTATCTTAATTTAACATAATTTTATTCAATTCGATTCGCTTCAATTCAGTTCAGTTCAATTTTCTTTCTTTTTTTTTTTTTTTTTTTCCATTAAAATGCGTTCCGCAAAAAATAAAAGAAAAAAAAAAAAAAAGAGAGAAATAAAACGTTCGCTTGCACACGCGCAAGCATACACACGGGAACTTCATATACATAAATATATATATATATATATATATATATATATATGTATATATATATATTTAGGTGTGTACAAGGAAATACAAAAAACCTTTCTTTCCTTTCTATTCCTATCCTTCTTCAACCTTTCTATCCTTTTTTTTTTTTTCCCTTTCCCTTTTCCACATCACACATTTCTTATATTTTCCGTGTCCAAACTTTACAGCTTACTCAAACCAAAAAAAAAAAAATTTAATCTATAAAAGGAAGCGGAATGAACTAAAAAATATGGGAAACGAGAAAAGAGCCTTACAGACACTGAAAAAAAGAATAAAATAATTTAAAAGATAAAATGTAGATATGAAAAAAAAAAAAAAAAAAAAATTTAATATAAATGCGAATAAATTATCATTAGTAAAAAAAATTATACAAATTAAGGGAGAAAAGAAAAAAAAAAAAGCCTCTATAGATTTACTATGCAAGCATTTTTATAGAGAAAATACAAATCGTCATTGAGTATTGAATAATATAGTGATACCTGAATATATATATATATATATAAACATACATATCTGTATATCCGTATATCCACATATCCACACACACATTAACAGGCTTATGCGGGGAAATATTGTAATGTATAGTCATATGAGAATAAACGATTTGAGTGGACAATTTTTTAATGTAATAAAAAGAGGAAATTAAATAAAAACTGGATTCAAATTGTTCAAATATGTAACTGCTTTTTTTTTTTTTTTTTCCATTTTTCTTTTCCTTTTCTTTTCTTTCTTTCTTTCTTTCTTTCTTTTTTTTTTTTTTTTTGTTTCTTCCCCTTCTTGGAGAAGCTTCACACAGCTATAGGCGCATTTGGACATTGTTCATACTATGTGTACCAATAATTTCTGTAGTGTTTTAATGGATCCACTTATATAACGTCTGAGAATTGCTTGTGTAATATTTAATTATGCACATGCACACGACTATATGTACGCATAGTGGTATATAATACGCCCTACGTTTGATGCGTCTTTCTGATTTTTCGTATATCATTTTCCCTTTTTTTTTTTTTTTTTTTTTTTTTTTTTTAATTTTCGCTTTTTCTTTTTAAATGTGTAAATTAAATATGATAAAAAAAGTCCTTTTCTTTACATTTTTTGTCTACATAATAGTAAGAAAATATGAAATAATTTCAAATGAGAATGCAAAAAGAGATGCTCATAATTTTAAATTATTTCGGAAAGAGAAAACTTATAATTGTCTAACGGATGTAAGTATAACAACAAGGATAGACAGAACAAATGGAAGAGATAGTTACACCACATGGAACGATGAAGCATTGTTTGGAAAAGACCACGAAGAAGGAGTAGAAAAAAATATATACTCAATAAAACATAATGAAATATTATTATACGAGTATAAGGATGAAAATGCACATGAACGTAGTAGTTGCAGACTCGTGAGTAACGATGTGGTAGAGAGAGGTACAGGTAGACTCACTACTTTCAACAAAGAAGATATAAAGGAAAATTTATTTTTATTTATTAAAAAAGGCATAAATGGACTTAACAACATATCTGTGAAGTGCATGTCCAATAAGGTAAAACGGATAGGAGATAATCCCTGTGAAGGAAAGACATATGAGGAGGATGGCAATGCTGATGACTACGATGATGACTATGATGATAACTATGATGATACCAAAAAAAGGAAAAAAAAAAAAAAAAAAAATTTCCTTAAAAAGTATTATAAGGAAATTCTTCCTAATGTTCTTGCATGCTCAGGAAAAAACGCACGGATTTGTTATGTGGAGAAGTACACATACTAATAGGTATGTATCTCGGGAAGGCAGGTATTTGGAGGAGGACATACCAGGGGATGACGAGTATGTAGAAGAAGGTAGAGAGGAAAACGACGGTGCGGAAGAAGGTGGAACAGATAACGACGGTGCGGAAGAAGATGGAATAGATAACGATGGTGCGGAAGAAGATGGAATAGATAACGACGGTGTGGAAGAAGATGGAATAGATAACGACGGTGTGGAAGAAGATGGAGAGGAAAACGACGGTGAGGAAGAAGGTGGAATAGATAACGACGGTGCGGAAGAATATGGAGAGGAGAACGACGGTGCGGAAGAAGATGGAATAGATAACGACGGTGCGGAAGAAGATGGAATAGATAACGACGGTGCGGAAGAAGGTGGAGAGGAAAACTACGATGCGGAAGAAGGTGGAATAGATAACGACGGCGATGAATATTCAGACGAAAGTAACTCTCCAACTTACGAATTGCAGGGAATGGAGGATCAGGAATATAACGAAAGTAGTACTCATAGCGACTACGGACAAGAGGGTGATATATCTATGTCCTTACAAGATTTAAATGACGATATAGACAAAGTAAATGAAGAGTTTGAAGTGACCATAAGCGGAGAAGAGGGAGTTCCAAGTTTACAAACTGAGCAATTTTCATCAAATAATACAAACAAAGAATATGTGTGTGATTTCACAGAACAAATAAAACCAATAGAAGAAAAGTCTAAAGTAAAAAATTGCAATATAAAGATAACAGATCCTTTAGGTAAGATAAAAATAATATGTCCAGTAGTTAATTCGGAAGAGAAGTCATACAAATCGATTGAATACTTTCCGAAAAAGGCTCCATTTGTTACATTATATATAGGAGAATCAAAAGGTGGAAATGAAAAATTGAAAGAAAAGAAGCTGTCTGAATTGATTTATGGCATACTTATACCTCCTAAAGTGAATGAGAAAAAAAATGATTTTGAACAGGGAAGCATAGAATTTATACTTCCTCCAATGGTTGATAAACAGACTACAATATATTTCATATGTGATAATTCTAAATCAACAGATGATGATAAAAAAGGGAATAGAGGAGTAGCAGAAATAACAATAGAGCCATACGGAAAATTAATTAAAGGATGTGATTACTCAGAACAGAATAAAACATTTTTCCAAAAAAAAATAGACATAAAAAATAGCACATATCCATGTTTATTTCAATTAAATAGTGGAGATATTGGTGGAATTATGTTTCCTGGTAATACAAAATCGACTACATGTTTTGAAGAAATGATTCAACATACAAACCATAGTAAATGGGATAAGAAAAAAAAAAGCTTAACTGAATTGATCAACAGTGCAGTAATTTATAATAAAGATAGAGATGAGAAATATTTTAATGTTAAATATGTGCATATACCATCCAGTTTTAGAGATTCGTTAAGCTTATTTTGTACTATTACTCTAAATGATGATTCCTCTTTTTTAGTATATGTAGGCATAAACCATGAAATTAATATGTCGTTGTTTGAATTACTAGGTGCATTTCATGCATTAAATAAAATAAATCAAGTAGCAGTAAAGACACAGGGAAAAGAAGAATTTACTTGTGATTTCACAGATGTATTAGATACTCCATCATCGGGAGGAGAGGAAAAAAAAGTAATAATATGTAAAAAAAATTTAAAAGAATTTGATATATTTAAAATGAAATGTAATATGGATGAAGGGAAATATAAAGATATGGAGATGCTTCCCAAAACGTTAAAAACTAAGAAGGATGTATATAAATTTGAGTTCGATATACAATACCATTTTTTAAAAAAGTACATGAATTTTCATATGAAAAATGCCCAATATTATAATGAATACCCATCTTTATTTGTATTTCCTTTTAATAAAATTGCAAAAAATGAAATTAAAAAAAATGCTCTTTTAAAAAACCATAAAAATGCAAAATATTTTGAAGAGTCTCTTTCTTCTACCGATACTATTGTTCATATGTTGACCTACTTAGACTCACAAGATATTATACCTATTAATGAACATATTCGTTACTTAAACGTAGATGTAAACGATTCTGATAGTAGTACTTTAGATGTAACGATTCAAATTCCTCCATATATAGAAACAAATCAACCATTTTATTTTCTTATGGGTTGTAACAACAGTAAAGCAGGTGGAAATATTGGAGTGGTAGAACTACTAATATCTAAGAATGAACAGAAGATAAAGGGATGTAATTTCCATCCAACAAAGGTTGATTATTTTTCTGAAAATATTGAATCTTCTACAAATGAGTGTACAGTAGATGCGTATAAAGATGATATAATCGGTTTGAACTGTTTAAATACTATATATACAGAAGAAGAGGATTCTACAAATATTTCCCTCGACCCAGAAGATTGCTTTAAAAATGTGTATGAAAATAATTTAAAAAAAGATATGAACGAAATACTAGGAGGGGTACAGGTGTATAATATAAATGGCAAAGCAACACCAACATTTTTGAAAATTCCTGTCCACAATAAGGAAGAAGATATAAAAGTGAGCTGCAAATGTACAGTAAACGCAGTTGTAAAAGAAATGAAAATAATTATTAAGAAAGCTACTAACGTGGACGATGAAAAAAATCTTAAAAAGGAAATTAACACAGTCGCTATTAATGAAGATAATCTTTACATATGTGAGAACAAAACATATATCGAACCGGCTTTAGTCAAATGGGACGATAAGAACATAGAACATACATGTACAATCGAAGCAACAGAATTTTTAAATTATGTAGAAATCTTCTGCCCTTCGAAAGATTTTCTTATATATGAAAATATTAACATTATGTATAATACAATAAAGCCAACAAAGGAAGATGAATTGAAGATATTCACTCAAAAAGAATTAGAAAAATTGATACCTCACTCTGAGTTATTACATAAAACCAGAGGGATGATAGATCATTATAAACAGGAGAAGGTAGACTTATATCATCTATATATTTTTTTCCCATACTACATAAAGGAGGAGCATGAATTTAGAATTACATGTGATAATAGCAACACTCATTATAATAACAATGAAGGAACAAGAGTAATATATAACATTAAAATTCCAAAGAGGGAAAAAAAAAAAATTAAAGGATGCGATTTCAGTGAAAGTAGTAAAGCAGAAATATTTGAAAATGTAAAAGACGGGGAAAAATGCACAGTTGATGCATCTACAAAAGATATTGTAGGTTTTGTTTGCCCCTCAGGCACAGTCAAACTAACTAGCTGTTTTAGAGATGCTATTGTAAATGATAATGTAACTAATATTTCACACCTACTCAATTTAAAAAATAATATGGCCAATTATACATATAAACATCAATTTAACTATATAGAAATACCAGTTGTTACAAGTGCTGATTTAACCTTTAAATGTATTTGTGTCTATCTTGGAAAAAATTATAACGTAAAAGCAGCATCGTTAAGTCCAACTCTACTAGATATTATCTACAAAAAGATGAAAATTAAAAAGGATGATTATAACAAAGGTGTTGCTTCTAAAAAGAAATATGTTATGAGTACAATGAATATGTACTTATCTCATAAAGCAAATACTATTATTTCTCTTTTTAATGAAATAGAAAATAAAAGGAAAACACAGTCTGATGAAAATCCTGATGACATTATAGATGCACTAGCTTCTAGTGATACATGTAATTATTCATCTGGTTTTGGTTCTGATCCAAATGATGGAGTAATAGAAGAAGTACACAAATCACTAGATGAGTATGATTCATGGGAAAATATATACGATGATGAAATAGAAAAAGAAATTACAACAGATATACAAGAATTAGAACAAAGTGCATTCAAAATATATACCCTAGAAGTTAATCTAAAGGCACCAAAACTAATGAAACCAGTAAAGGTTGGTGATAATATACACGTGTGCGATTTTTCTAAAAAGAATCTACTTATCTCTAACTCTGCAAAAGGAGGAATAGAAACAAATATACACTGTTACACTGAGATGAAACCACTAGATGTTTTGTATGTAAAATGCCCTACAGGAACTGATGCATATGTTACTGCAAAGGCAGAGAAAGAAGAGGAAGAGCATGATGAACTGCAAAAAGAAGTTATTGCACTCATTGGGGATGTCAAATCAGAAAGTACATTGGCATTAGAAATAGATTCCACACCTCTAGATGATAGCACTTTTGAAAAATGTTTCACTAAATTTAGTCTAAAGCCGAAAAACTTCTTTGAAATGGTTATAAATGAAGAAGAAGAGGATGATAAAGAAGTAAGTTTGAGTGAACTTCTACCTGGAGTTATATATTCCTCTATGAAAATTTTAAAAAAGAAAGACCCCTTCACTTCTTATGCAGGTATAGTTATACCACCCATCATTTCGAAAGATACATCTTTCAAAGTGCATTGCAATAATACAGAATATAAAGAAATAGAAAAAAATGCTGGGTATAATGGCATAACTCATATACATATAGCAAAAAGCGAACCAGTTGGAGGAACTGGACTTGATAGAGGAAAAATTAAGGGCTGTGATTTTTCCTCATCGGCTAGTAGTATATTAACTGAGTCTATAGAATTAGTTAATGGAGAAACAAAAGAATGCACAATAAATATTAGAAATAATGAACCTTTTGGTATTATATGTAGCAAGGATACAACTTTGTACCCTGAAACATGTTTTCATCAAATTTATGATAAGTCGGAAAATGTAAAATCGTTTAAAGAGATAATACCAAATAGTACTATCCTCACTTTACAAAATTCGAATAAAAAAATAGCATATGGTAAAATACCACAAGAATATGTAAATAAATTTATTTTTTCTTGTTCTTGTAAGAAAAGCGATGACAATACTAAAGGAACAATGAAGGTAACAATAAATAAAGATGCAACTGATATAGATGAATTGAAAGCAGTAACTGCTAATACACATGATAAAAGTAACGTATGCAACTTTTACGATAATGAAGATCTATCACTTATTTCTAATCCTGGTGAAGTCGTTTTATGTAAAGTCGAAGGGCAAATATTTACGGAAGTGATAGTACAGTTACCTGTATTAGGTGAACAGAACACAGATAAAGAAGAGTATAAAAAATTTTCTCTCATTCCTCCATTGGACCTTACAGGTGATGATATTAAAGTAATGGTTAATGATAGAACGGAAGTATCTCTCAGTACAGCTTTAAAAGGAGTATATGGAAATAGAGTTTTTACATTTGAAAAAAAAGGAGTAAAGGGACAAGGATTAAGTTTTTTCATCCCACCTACTACTGAAGACGTTAATTTAAAAATTTCTATTAACGAAAAGAAGGATTCGTCTGAAGCTAAGCAAAGAGGGCTTATACATATTTCTATTAAAAAAAATATAGAAGTAAATTCAGAAACTTATAAAGTATGCGATTTCACAAAAGCGGAAAATAATCTAACTGAATTGAATAATCCATTAAATAATGAAAAAGAGTGTAATGTAATAATAAAAAAAGGGGATATCCTTGGTATTATATGTCCTAAAGGATTTACTCTTTTTCCTCAAGCATGTTTTAGTAATATCTTATTAGAATATTACAAATCTTCACCAGAAGATGATGAAGATATAAATTACATTAGTAATATAAAATATGATTTAAAACTTAAAGAAATTTTATATCAAATGAAAGAGGATAATAAAGAAGATGAACAGATTCATAATTATTATTCCTACTCATCAAATATATTAGAAAAGCTAAATTTTGAAAATTACAATTTAGGAAATATACCACTCGATTATAAAAATCATTATACTTCTTCATATGCCAAGGTGCCAAACACATTTAACAGTATTTTAAATTTTTCTTGTAATTGTTATAGTCCGCTTAAAAATGTATTCGGTACAATGAACGTACAAACGGAAAATGTCGACTTTGAATCGTTAAACAAGAAAAAAATTGATCTCGTCGAAAAGGTGTTCTTCCCCTACAAGTATAAAGTTAATGCCGATTTGGAAGAGGAAAAACGAGAACCATTCATAGCAACACAAGATTACACTTCCACTTCTACTGGAAGGCATGTCGATATGATTCAGAAGTACCCGAATGCTATGCTAGGCCAGTCGGTTAACTATTCGTGTGATTACTCGGATGAATCGCTGTTCAGCTTAGTCGAAGGAAAACTGCAAAGGAACACGTGCAAAATCAATGCAAAGGGGTTAGACATAGTTACTATTAAATGCTTGTACAATAAAGATGTAGTATTGAAAGACACTTCCTCCGGATTAATTGCTGAAGATAAAAAGGTAATTGTTACTATTGATGAGAAGGAATATATTACTCATATAAATGATAAGAATAACTCGTTTACACTAAAAGAAATATACGTTAAAAACTTCTATGGAGTTAGTCAAGAAGAATTAAAAAAATTAAGAAAATTAGAAGAAGATTGGCAAGATTATCATATCTTTTATCCGCCAAAAGGTGTTGAAGAAGTTATTGTAGACAACACAGTAGTCAAATTAGTAGATGCGTTACCAGGTGTTCTATTCTTAAAAAACAAATCAGAAAAGGATCAGAAGATAAAAACTACAAAATTACCCATTGATGGTATAGCTAGCTTTCTCGTACCTCCTTATGTACATAAAGATTTAAATTTTCAAATTTTTTGTGGAAAGTCATCATCAAAAAAACCTAAAAAAAAGGATACATCGCTTGGTATTGTGCACGTACATATATCAGCAAATAAAAATGTAATAAGCGGATGCGATTTTATAAATGAACAGAATAGTCCTAATTCATTTTTGACACATAAGAAAAATGAAAAGAACGAGCTCATGTGTGAAATACCATTAATATCTAATACAGTCGTTGGGTTAAATTGTCCAAAGGGGAAACTAAAACCTGTCAACTGCTTTAACGATATGTACTATATTGAAGATGGAGTAGAAGAGGTAAACGCTACTGCTGATAAGTATGACAAGTATGAAAGCACACATAAAGTAAAGACTACTTCCGTAATTGAACACGCTATACCTATAAACAATGTAGATGATAAGGAAAGTACATACTCTTATTTAGTGTTACCAAACACTTTGAAGGACATTAAGGAGTTAAATAAAGTCTTTATTTGTACATGCGATAAAAATATTGTAAAAATGAAAATTGACGAAAATTTAGTAAATAAAGAAAGTAATATAATCGGTGAAAGTAATGTTTGTACATATGATCATTCTAAGAAGGTTTCTACATGTAATATTATCAGTAGTATGCAAATGGATGAACTAAAAAATACTTCTCTTATTAAATACACAGCTAATATATCCAGATGGGATAAGCTAATTATTAAGTACCCAACAAATAAAAAATTGAACTATGAGAAATGTTTTTTAAATCCTTTAAATTTAAAAGAAAAAGTGTTATATCATAATATACCTACAAATATTGAGGATATATTACCAGGTGCAATCGTATCTGATAAATATGATTCAAGGACTAATATAAGCGAATATATTTTAAGAATACCTCCTTATGTTCCTAAATCAGTTGAATTTTCGATTGAATTTAATAATAGATTCTCATCAATTACTCAAAATCAAAAAATACTTTATGGTAATATGGTAAAGATATATATTAATGTAAATCAAGGCTACAAAGAAGTTAGTGGATGCGATTTTACAGGTAACTATGCACATTTATTCTCTCAGTCTTATATACCTACTCCTAACGAAGTCAAAGAATGCACAATTACCTTTGGAAATAATAGTTTTGCTGGCTTTGCTTGCTTAAGTAACTACCAAGTAGAACCTGACAACTGCTTTACCTCTGTTTATGATAATACGGATAGTAAAAGAGTTAAAAAGATTACGGATTTATCTGGAAATTCTGAACATGATCAGGTCAAACAGAATACTTTAGGATATACTCTTTCATATATTACTCTTAATGATGAACCAAAGAAACTCAACTTTTCATGCACATGTGTTTCTAGTTATTCTACGTACACTATTAACATATTGTATGAGCCGCATCATGAAAACTCAACCCTTACAACTAGATCCTTCATCAAGTACTTCAATTCCAAGACGGGAGCATTTTCCAAGTATTTGAGAAAACCCTAAAAATAGTGCGCCCCCCCAAGCCAGCAACCACTCGTTCTCAGAAGCGGATGTACAACTACGCGCAGGAGGGCACATGAGAACCTATATATATATGTACGTGCATAAGTAAGTGTTTATGTAGGTGTATATGTATGTATTTATGTATGTGTTTATGTATGTGTATATGTATTTGCACATGTATATATTATATGTGTATATTTTTTTTTTTTTTTTTTTATATATCTTTTTCATGCCCTCCTCCTTCACTAATACATCATCACGGCATCCACACCTGCTCAGATTAGTACGAAAAAAAAAATTGTTTCCACGCAGTACACCTAAGAGTGTAAGCACGTTCATGGGTGTTCTTCCAATGCATATATTTCGAGCAGTGGTGTGCATATGTATGTGTAGAGATATACGTGTTTGGTACGTTGCGGCATACTCCTTTGCTTTATTACTTAATTTTTTTACTCAACTTTTTTTATTTTATCGTTTTTTCCCCGTCCTTTCCATTTTTGCTTTATTTATGAAAAAGGGGAAGACAGTTACATTTAGTTCTTTCCCTTATTTGTTCCACCTTCCTGTGTATTAACTACATATTCACATCATATCAAAGTGGTTAAATATTTTGGCAAAATTGGAGAAAAGGAAAACCTGCGCGCGCTTTTATCACACATACGTATGCACGTATGTATATGTACATCTATATATATATACTGGTGTTCAAAACAGTTGGCACCTTTTTCATTGTACAGTTGAGAAAGACCTCACCCGTAATAAAAAAAAAAAAAAAAATTAAATGATCAATCGGTTAAGCGGTTAAACTGCTGAGAGGTTAACTAATTATGAACATGTTAAACGCAGATCAACGCGGAATGGCTACTTTCGTTCCCAAAAAAAAAACTCACTTGCTATATATATATACATATACATATATATATAATACTGCTAATGGTCCAAGGTTTTCCCATTTGCATATAAAAGTTAACGGTAAAAAAAAAAAAAAAAAGGGAAAAAAAAAAAAAAAAAAAAAAAAAAAAAAAAAAAAAAAAATGAAAAAGAGTAAAATGCGTAAAAAGAATAACGAATACAAATTAACAAGTAAAATAAAACAGTACAGAATAATGGTCAGGTAATGAGATATGGAAAAATGGAAAGATAAAATAAGTTAATGTACATTTCATAAGCCTAAAAAATGGGAAATACATAATGAGACAACTTAGTAGATTTTGAGGTCATCCTGAACAATCTAATACTGTAAAGGGATATAAAATGTGTGCACAGAACTGTGCATGTTAAATGGGAAGAAATGCACAAATATAAATGTAAATATAAATAAATGATTATATATATATATATATATATATATATATACATGCACAATCGCGCATGTGGCTCCTTACTCACCCATCAAAAAAACACCGCTTTAACGTGCACTACTTTATTTTTTAAAGGTACTTGGAACGGATGTAATTATTGGCTAGCTTATGCGCCAATCTTTTTATCTCGTAATACTTTTCATCAAATAAGTAATCGCGTGTTGCTTTTGCAATTAGATCGAAATCTCTAACATCTTGACTGTCTATATTTATATCACCTATATTTGGCACATTAAACCTAAAATAGGTATTTTCTCTATCAGACAGCCATTGCAAAAGCTCCCTATGTGTATCATTTGCTCTAGATAACAAATGTGTGGAATTTATTAAAATTTCAAATGTTGACGCTGATTTTCCACTAAAATCTGACTGAGTCAGCTTTGTTGGAGATTTCCCTGTTCCAATAGAAACTAAGGTATCTAAATCTTCCTTAATAAATGATGATAAATTTTTATTATTTAATCTTGCACATTCTTCTAAAGCGATAAGTGATGGATTACTAGCTTTCAAAGCTCCATCAACTAAATGTATTTCTGGTTTTATATTAAAACCTAATTTTTTTATATCTTGTGCACTTGGTCCTTTTAAATATGTTGGTGCTGATGCTGTTGCCCAGGCAGCTAACCATAATGGAACTTTATTAATTCCTTCATATGACTCTCCATTTATAGCATTATATTTATGTGTATAATTCCTTAATAAAAATAATTTATACGGATTATGCTTCACGTCTGTTGCTGTTACAAAACAATATATATTTTTATAAGATGCCATAAAGTTACTTCCTATATGTTTCATAAAAAGGTCTTTCACATTGTTTATATCATATCCTTCAAATAATATTCCTGAAATAATATTTCTACTTCCTTCAAATGCTTTTTCCAAGATATTTGGAACAAGTTCCATAATTTCTTGCAAACCTACTTCTCTCAGCAACATCAAGCTAATCAATCCCCCTGCACTCGTCCCACAAATCATATCAAAACAGTCAATTAACTTCACATCGTTACTTCCGATCTCTTTCCTTATTTCGTTTTCTATTCGGCTCAGTACTATCAAGGTGGACAAGGACAATATTCCTCCCGCGTCCAGGGACAAAATGGAAACCCTGCAAAAGGGGGAAAGCATGCATGAGGCATGTGTGCATCGTTAAACTCGCTATTTTAGTAACATATTATATGTTTAAATTTTTCTTTTTTGCTCCTATTTTGTTCATATTTTGTTCATATTTTTTTCTTTTTTGCTCCTATTTTGTTCATATTTTTTTCTTTTTCGTTCATATTTTTTTCTTTTTTGTTCATATTTTTTTCTTTTTTGTTCATATTTTTTTCTTTTTCGTTCATATTTTTTTCTTTTTTGTTCATATTTTTTTCTTTTTCGTTCATATTTTTTTCTTTTTTGTTCATATTTTTTTCTTTTTTGTTCATATTTTTTTCTTTTTCGTTCATATTTTTTTTGGACATTTTTTTTTCCTTATTTTTGCTCCTTTTTTTTTGCCGCATCGTTTTCCCTCTCTCAAACGTACGGTTTTCTAAAGGGCACATAGGGGTCACGAGGATTTTGGTTGTATTTCCCGCAGTAGAGTAGCCCATATTTGCACAAGACGCTCATGCCGAGGGACATATAAGTCTGAACAGTTATGTCGAGTAATGTATTTTCCGTCTTGTTAAATAAATAAATATATTTCTTCTTCTTTGACGGAACTCTAATTTGATCTTCATTATTAAAAGTGCACGTAAATGTTTCAGTGCTGTTGTTATTATCATCAAACACAGAAGAACCATATTTATTCGCTGCCATAAATGGACCATAATAATTTGCATTTTTCGTTTTAAATTTGTTGTTACATTTTTTCTGTTTATCGGATGTTTCGTCTACCATTATATTCGTTTGTTCTAAGTTATATTTACATATTTCATTTATTTCATCATTTAAACTGGAAAGGGGACTAGGCACTTGTTTAATTATGATGTTATTTTCCTCTTCATCACTATGTACCATTTCTTTCTTGTAGTTATCTATCATTTCTTTGTTCACATAATTGTTACTTCCTTCAAACTGCTCCGAGTTGTTGTCATTTGGTAACAGCAATTTGTAGTTTAGCTCCACTTGAATTTTCGACAAGCCTAAGTAAATGCCATCCCACTTACTCTGTTACGGGGAAAAAGGGGTGGTAACAAAAAAAAAAAAAAAAAAAAAATGAACATAAATATAAACAAAGCATGACGAGCTCAACGAATGAAACGAAATGAACAGTTCAACTTCAAAAAAGCTGAGTACCGCCATGCAAACAAAACGAGCAGATCAAAAAAGAAAGAGTTCGAAATAAAAAACTATGCAAACAACTTGTTTTCACGTTGTATCTAATGCATCATCATAAATGTAATCACTGATATGCTTATATATATATATATTTATATAAGTATGTATGTATTTATTTTAAAAATTTTTTTTTTTTTTTTTTTGTTTTTTTCCCTCTTACACTGTTATAGTTCTCCAGGCAGATACAGTAAAAACCTGCCTTCTTCAATTTGATCGTATGCCTGTTTTCCACTAATTCACCATCAAATAAATTAACCGAGTAACATTTGTTTGTTGGAAATATTGTAACTTCATCATGCCGTGTACTGTTCATATGATTATTATTATTAAAATTTTTAATATTTTCATTATTAAAATAATTATTTAAAATGGTAGAATTTTCTGCTCGAAGTCTACTATATTCATTTTCACCATTTTTCAATGCATCATCTTCACTAGAAATTTTTTTTTTTTTTTCTTTTTCATATGTATCATAATCATCATCTTTTTCATCATCGCTAAAGTTTGCAGTAAATAAGTCTGAGTATATGTAAACCTTCCCATCATCATCATTCATTTTTTAACTCCTTCTTTTATAACCACATAAGGATTACATTATACAGATTACCGCATAAAAATTATTAAAATTATAAGAAAAATGGAAAAGGGAAAAGGAAAAGGAAATAGAGACGAGCGAAAATATTAAACAAACGAATGTAAAATCGAACGGGAAAACAAACAAATCAAAAGGTACACAAACGCAAAAACAAGCCAAGGGTAAGGGTTAAAAGAAGCAATGCATATATATTTTTACTTAATTTTAAAAAACAACTTATTATAAAGGACTTGTTACAAAATAGAGAAGATAACGAAAAGCAAACAAAAAAAAAAAAAAAAAAAGAACGGAGGAAAACGAAAAATATGGGAGAACAAAAAATAAGGAAAAAATATTTGGGGGAACAAAAAATAAGGAAAAAATATTTGGGGGAACAAAAACTGAGGAAAAGCAAAAAAGGAGCGAAAATGAAAAAGAGAACAAAAGTTATGAAAATAAAAGAGGTGAGCAAAATAAAAAAGAAAAAAAGAAATAAAGAAAATAAGAAAATAAGAATATAATAAAAAAGAAGAAAGAAGGGAAAAGCTACAATTATATATATATAATATTAAGAATAAAATACTACATCATATAAACCACAGGTAAAAAAAATATTCAAAAAACAATTATATATTGCAAGCTTAAACATCATATAAAAGAGAATCTTAAAAAGTTTCACATCTATAAATATGAGATATTAAAAAAATAAGCAAACTGAAATTATGTTAAAAATATAGAAAAAAAGAAAAAAACTTTAACAATGTTCAAACAGAAATGACCGAATAAATAATAATAGCAAGTTCCATTAACGCATACATAATTTTTTTTGACCCTATATATATATATATATATAATGTATGTACGTATGTATATATGTATTATTTTACTATGCGCCTTATTTATGTAAATAATTATATAATAAAGATCATAATATGCTAATGAGGAGGGGAATAAATTAATACACAAATATATATATATATATGTAAGATTGAAATATGTATATCTTTTTTTAAAAATCAGTGTTGTTTGTTTTATGTTTTAAAGAAAAAAAAAAAAAAAAATTTCCTTCACATTAGAATTCGTTTAAGACCTTCAAAAGGATACAAAGCAATATGCCTAATTGCATGTTCAAGCGAACACTTTATATTACTTGTTCATAATGCTGTATGCAATATAAAAACACATATACACACACGCATATATATATATATATGTATATATATAAATAAGCATAATATATGTAACATAATTAATTTTCAGTTTACCTTTTTGACAACATGCACAAGTAGCAGCTCCGTAAAAGCTGTTTTCATTAAATGGCGAGAATGCTTTTTTATTTTAATAAAATTTGAAAATTCTGAAAATTCTGAAAATTTGAATATTTGAAAAATTTGAATATTTGAAAATGAAAATTTGGAAATTTGTATATTTGAATACTTGAATACTTGAATATTTACAATATCCCGAAAGCACACGAAAAACCGAAATTTATTTGTGTAAAAAAATGGACGAAAAAAAAAATACAAGTAAATACTGAACAGTTAAAACATATACGTTAGTAACACAAAAAAAAGCAAGGAAAGAGGCAAGGGCAAAGGAAGAGGATCTATCTATGAATGGTCGAAAAATTTATTGTACCATTTCGAAAAACGGGCATATACGTAAATACATTATACGCTTTATAACCACCCTTTGAAACAAGTAAACTTTTTTAACCTCTTTTCATCATTAATGAGAACGGAGCAAAAAATAGGATAAAAGTTGTTCAAGGAGATAAGGACTCTTTCTTTTTTAGAATGCAATTTTTTAAAGTTTTTTTTATTTCACATCCTAATGACCTACACGCAGATTCAGCATAACCAATTATCTGAAAAAGATATGGAAGAAGGTTCGTTGTTGTATGTATAAACAGATATGTATATATAAGCACGCACGCACGCACGCAAACATGCACATGTACATGTACATACGCGTATGCACGTGTATATCAACACACAGGAAATAATAATAATTATAAAAAAAAAAAAAAAAAAAAAAGACTTCAAAATTTTGCTTGTTTAATTCTAAAAATTTGTTTTTCTTTACCTGCGCTAAATTTTTGTCATTAAAGAAACTACCCGTTCCATGAAAAAAGCAAACAGTCCTTAAATTTAAGCAAATACCCAGAGTTATTGTGTTCATTTGGCATTTGCTCCCATAGTATTTTTCCTCCTGCACATAAATACATATATTGTTTGTTAGATTTAAAAAAAAAAAAAAAAAAATTGTGTACGTGCAAAATAAATAAAAAAATATGAAATAGCATTAACAGTGATTACAATTATAATTACAATTGCGGTTACAATTATAAATGCAACTGAGGTTACAATTATAAATGCAACTGAGGTTACAATTATAAATGCAACTGCGGTTACAATTATAAATGCAACTGCGGTTACAATTATAAATGCAACTGCGGTTACAATTATAAATGCAATTGCAGTTACAATTATAAATGCAATTGCAGTTACAATTATAATACAGTTTATCTTTCGTATTACTAATGCATCGAGGTCCACAAGGTGAAAAACTCTTCTTGTGTTTGGACATATTAAAGAATTCTTCATCAAAAAAAAAAAAAAAAAAAAAAAAAATTAATAGGTCATTATTGTCATGGCTATCCAGGGAAAGACGTACGAGCGCACACACATACAGATACAGATACACGTATATACACACACATTAACACACATACTTATATGCGTTTGTATGTGTGCGTATTCGTAGCGTTTCTCTTTTGCGTACTATATTTATAGATATTATAAGGTCCCGCATTTGTATTTGGGCTTTGGTCAAAGCAAGAGATATGCACGTTAAGGTGGCACTTAGACATCCTTCAAATGTAAGAAGTGTTAAATGGTAAGCATTTAATTTTTTTTTTTTTTTTTTGTTCATGCGTTTATATTCTCACGCGTTTACACACTCACGTGCTAATATATGTGCTCACATTTATGTGTGTTCTCATTCATTTATATGCAGTATATATATATATTATATATATATATATATAATATATATATATAACAAACATACATTGGGGAAATGTTCCACTTGCACGTTAATACAAATTTTTAATGGTACCTCCATCATTCTGAACTATTAAACATCTTATATTAATAGAACATTGCGGGTACCTTTCTAACAAGATAATGCTTGATATACACTCTATTAACAAATTTTTTATGTCTTCATCACTCTAGTGAAAAGAAAAAAAAAAAAAAAAAAAAAATTATAACATCTCCACAAATGGATCATGATGTGCATTTGGAATAATTGCAACTGTTAAAAAAATATGAACATTTCATGCAAAATTGGTTTAAAAAAAAAAAAAAAAAAAAAAAAAAAAAATATATATATATATATATATATGTATATGTATATATTCACCTTATCGGTTGTCCCAAAAGCATTCATACTCAGACTTTTAATTTCTAAAAAAACTTTTCCCTTATCATAAGTTGCATTCTTCGAGTCAGGCTTAGGTCCATATCTTCAAAATGTAAAATGAAAAAATGTAAAAGCAAAGGGGAAAGGGAAAGCCTCGAACGATGTATGTGTATATGAATGTGCAGGTAACAATGTATGCGCAGAAAGGTACGGGAAAAAATGTGCAGGACTAAATGCGCGAGCTCCACATATCCGAACTGCCCTGCACATAATCATAATAGGGAACTACAAATATAGCTTAAAAACTTACATTAAGGTTAAAACTTTTGTATTTCCTAAGGAGTAAAAACAAGAAGCGTCCGAATACCCATCCTCTCCTAATTTTATAACTAACAGGAAAAATGCGTTATATGTATATGTATGTAAATGTATGTAAATGTATGTAAATGTATGTATATGTATGTATATGTATGTAAATGTATGTAAATGTATTGTTATGTCGAAGGACACCCTTATATTTGCATGCATATTTATATGTACGCATTTATGTATGTGGGTTTTTATGTACGGATCCTTACACATGTCTCTTATTTCATTATTCTCACGACTGTTTATTCTTTTAAATATTCCGCTCTTAAGGAATTCTTCATCGATCTTTTCTGTTTTACTCCTAAAATTGTAATGGGGCAAAGGAGCCCTATAGTTCGACATTTTAAAAAAGTCTTGTGGCAACTTCGATGATAATTAAATCAGATAATAATTAAATTAGGTGGAAATTATAACCCTACAAATGAATATGCATGTAATATGTACGTACGTACGTACGTATGTATGTATGTATGCATGTATGTATGCATGTACATGTATATATATGTACATATGCATTTTTTTTTTTTTTTTTGAAGTCCTACATAATTAAACATTTCAGTTTATATTTTAAGAGCATTACTTGTGGAAAATACATCGGTACATATACAAATAAAAAGAATAAATATATAAATATAAATTTATATATATGCATATATATGCATACATGTACATATATGTACATATATGTACATATATATATATATATATAAATTTATATATATATATTTATATATTTATATATGAACGTTAAAATGGAGCTTCATCAGGTTAGATAAAACTACCCACAGGGACGAAAAAAAATTAGATATCAGAAAATTTTTGTTTTTACGAAGCAGTTAACACGAATATATATGTATGTATACATTCTGTCACCCACGAATATAATCATGTTGGGTTAAATTTTCATTTTCTAAATTTTTCCCTTTAATTTACCACGCTTTTTTTGCTACTATGCATTATGGCGTAATAAATTAATTTTACTTTTATAACGTCCTGACCATGCATAATTAATTCGTCACATTACCTAGTCACCACGTCACTACTTAGTCACTTTTTTTTTTTTTTTTTTTTTTATAACCCATTTTGCATGAACCGTTCATATATTTTTTTTTCAAGGGCATATAACTATGCCGCGCTGCTTATGTGTTGTTACTATTTCTTTATTTTAACACAATCAGAAGGAAAAGAATTTATAAAAAAAATAAATAATATCACGAGGTGCTCCTTTCTCATTTGTAGGAAAAATAAAGTTGATATAGTAGCAATATTACAAAAAACAAAAACAAAAACAAAAACAAAAACAACCTTTGGGGTATTTTCTTATGATGGTATAAGAATTGGTCAAGGATATGATATTCATCAAATTAAAGTACATACAGAAGGTGAGGATGAGTTGAATATTCAAAATGGGGGCAGTACTAAGAACGAATTTGCTGCTCAACACGGGGGAAAGGATAACAGCGAATTTGATGCTCAACATGGGGTTAATTGTGCACACGAGTTAGCTATTCATAAGGAGGGTTATGCTTTGAAGTGGGTTAAAAAAAATACGTGCGAGCAGAATTTCAAAATATTAACCATAGGTGGTGTAAAAATAAAAAATATTTTCGTTCGGTCTCATAGTGATGGAGATATAATATATCATTCTATTGTAGATTCAATTTTAGGAGCCCTAGGTTCTTTGGATATAGGCACCTTATTTCCTGATAAAGAACAAAATTATCAAAATAAAAATTCTGCATCCTTTTTAAGATATGTAAGACTATTACTACATAAAAAAAAATACGCGATTGCAAATATAGACGTTAATGTTATAGCAGAAATTCCAAAAATATATCCCATCAGACATACAATTATAAAAAATATATCATCCTTATTGCAAATTGATGAGTCCCAAATAAATATAAAAGGTAAGTAAAGTTGTTGAAAAAAAATAAAAATAAAAATAAAATATATAAGCTGAAAACATGAGCCACGTAATGCTTAAAAGAAATGATTCGTTTAATCCGTTTGTTTTTAAAAGCAGCATAAGTGCACCCTTCTTCCACATGTGTGTACTTATATATGTATACATGAATATATGTTCGTATGAACTTGTAAGTGCACACATATGTTATAATTTGTTATACTACTGTGCAGGAAAAACCCACGAAAAGTTAGGCGTAATAGGAGAAAAGAAGGCAGTCGAATGTTTCGCCAACGTTTTATTAATTCCAAAAAATTAAGAAGCTCTGCCTTAATTTTTTTTTTTTTTTTTAAATTCATAGCCACTGTTAAGCCCCATATATTATTTTTGCATATTTATTTATATATTCATTAATATTTTTTTCTTTTTTGTAACGCTGTAGGATTGCAACTATAGTTATTCTACACAAGCAAACATGCATTTAAAATAAAATAAAATAAAAATAATACCGTGAGACAACATAACAGCTGTAGCTGTAGCTGTGATGATTTTAATTATTCCTTCACAACTTATAGTATACCCAAGATGGTTAATTTTTTTTTTTTTTTTTTTTTTTTTTTTTTTTTTTATTTACCACAATTATGTCCCTTTACAATTAAGCTTAAGGACTCTCACTCAGTGGGTGAACCTATTAGGGTGAAAAGTACTGCAAAATGGCATATCTGAAAGGATAAAGAAAAAAAAAAATAAGATGTGGTATGGTGTGATATGCCATGATATAATGTGTAGTAACGTGATATATGGTGGGTATCACAGGCATCAAAGTAACCTAAGTTTATCTACTTCATTTAACTACATTTTATTATATTTAGCTGCTTTTTTTTTTTTTTTTTTTTTTTTTTTTGTTATTTCACTTACTCGCCGTAGTTACTCCAGTCGCTGCTTCTTTTATTCAACTCCTCAACAATGCTTTTTTCAACGCCGCAACTATAGGAGATCGAAAAAGAAAAAAAGGAAAAAAATGTTTGCCGTGTAGTATCATCTTAATGATGGAAATAAGGCATATGTGCAAGTATACATGAAAGTATATTTCGTTCTAGATTCGTTTTTGGCTCATTTTGTATTCATTTTTCATTCATTTTTGGCCTATATTTTATGATTTACCACAAGGGGGACTTCAAACAGCGTAACGCGATAACTCTGAAGGGAAAATAACCCAATACATTTTTGTGGGGTTCCGAAAAGTTGAAGTTTAAATCTCCTAAGCACCTCCTATAATTTGCATCACCCTTGAAACAAACGAAATTACTTTGTTTTAGCTCATCCAGTAAACTCGTAGACATAACCCAATATGGCAGGGGCATATTCCAGTATATATCATCCTTTCGATTAAAAAAAAAAAAAAAAAAAAAATTAAAATAAGAAGCGTATACCATTAGTAATAGAAGCGAGGGAAAAAATAGCTTCAATATGTACAAATTGAATCTATTTTTTTATTTTTTATTTTATTTTTTGGCCCTTTACCCTAATTTTCCACTTCTGCGCGTTTATTAACTCCTTCCACATTTTGGCCATAAACACCGTGTTGGGGTACTGTAAGAAATTTTAAAATAAAAATAAATTTTATTGTTTTAATAAAGTACTGTTAAATGGACACTTGTGTAATAGAAGTACGCGGAAGGTGTGCAGTTAGCGTAGCAAGCGTTGCATGGAAAGGTATGAATAACGTTAGAAGCAGTTTGGAAAACTACCGCGCTAATCACTACACGAACATGACAAGTCTATCTGTACAAGCTCTTCCCATTTTTGTGTTCCATCCTACCCGTTCATCGGAACATAGACGATCTAGCGCGTAATGAACATCCTTTGCCATTGTGTCTGATACAAAGAGCGGGCATTTCTTCACGTGAATAGTAACTGCGTCAAAGTAACGAGTTAGAAAATATAAAAGGCATAAGTCCGTTATGAACTCAACACCCATGTTGTCTAAAACTATGTCGAACCTTTTCCATTTCATGGCCTGATCAAGTAGAAATACGCACCTTTTATATGAGTTATCTGTATATTTAATCGGTTTTTTCCATACGTATATATATATATATATATATGGACGCAAGAAGGAAAAGGAATGGCAAAAAAATGTAGGCATGCTTAGAAAAGTATTATGCCAGTTCATTCTATACCGGTGTAGCTATATCTTTGTAAAGATCATCTACATCATTAGATAGTATATTTTCCAAATAAAAACTATTGTGCAGTTTGTCAATATTATCTACATTGAAGTAAAATTGTTTTTCCCTTAACGTTTTGTTCTTTATGTCCTTTTCATCCGTCTTATGTTGTTCTGTTTTGTTTTTCGTGGGGTTCCAACTGAGATCAAATTGATTTGACCATAATGCAAAATAAAAAAAGATACAAAAAATTTTTTTTTCTTCATTTCTATTATATATCTCGATTAACCTCTTTGCACATGTACATATTTCTTCTATTACTGGTCTGTTACAATTTATTGAATCATTTTTTTCATATTGAAAAACATCATAATTGGAATTTTCAAAATCATAAGCACAATTTATATATTGGTAAAAATAATACTCATTAAAAAGCCAAGAATTACTCGAGATTTTTATGTCTTTTTCAATATAATGGGATAATAAAAAATTCCAAAATTTCCCATCCATCTTACATTTTATCATTTCATATGTACACTTATTTGCGTTAATAAACATGTTTCTCACTTTTTCTACTTTCACATGAATATTATTTTCTTTCGTGTACTCTGCGTTCTGTTCTTCAACCCGCTGCAGAATTACTTTTGGTATCCTTCGAACTATTGTATCATTTTCCTACATAAAAGGAAAAAATGAAAACAAGTTTAGAAGATTGTTATAGGAGCGCATATCACCATAGCACTACAACCTATAGGTGTGTGCGGTGGGCTTAAGGTGATAAACTGCCTTCAGTACTTCCTCGCATGCTGCTCATTTTTGATGTTCTTTCACATTATTTTTTTATTTGACTATTTTTTTACATTATACTGAATTTCATTATATTACTGTATTTCTCCATTATATTATTTTTTTATTTTATTATTTCTTTATTTTATTATTTCTTTATTTTATTATTTCCTTATTTTATTATTTCCTTATTTTATTATTTCCTTATTTTATTATTTCCTTATTTTATTATTTCCTTATTTTATTATTTCCCTATTTTTTTTTTTTTTTTTCCCTTCTTTAACCATCGAATTTGGCTTGTCACACGTTAAGAGGTCAGGTAACTCTTCATTTTCTTCCCGGAGGTAGGTAAACTCATTTTTAAATTTCTCATAAAAAATTTTAAAATACATTTTCATTACTTTGTAAATATTTGAGGATATTAAATTTTCCTTTTACTATACGCTACTGATAGTATATATGGTAATGAAATATTGTACGCTTTTTTTTCGTTTAATATTTCAAATAAAAGGAGACCAAAAATTTGGTTATAGGGAAATAGGGCGGTGCAGAAAAAAAAAAAAAAAAAAAAAAAAAAAAAAAAAAAAGAAAGAAAGAAAGAAAGAAAGCTATTAAATTTGATATTCGTTCTTTCCTTTTTTTTTTTTTTTTGTTTTTCAGGGTTTAAAAAATTGCAAAACGGAGTTTTTCATTCAAACTTTTCCCCCATTTATATTGGTATGGACAAACACTAAAACATGAGAATTTGTGTAAAGTAGGAGATGCGAATTCACAGTCAGTCATATTGTAGTGTCGGTAGCGCATATATGGCATTGTTGGCAATTAGTAGGAGCAATAGTTTATGAAGTAACATACACAGTAGTGCTACAGGAATGATGGTAATTACAGAATTATAACAATGCGTGTGCTCGTATTATTTTTCATTTTTCATCCCTACATCCTGAACAGTTCAGGCAAAACATAGCCAAAGGTTTAAAAAAAAAAAAAAAAATGGAATACGTTTGCACATATTATATATATATATATATATATATATATATATATGAATGTATGCATATGAATATATACATGATACATGCGTACGAGCATGCATGATATAGAGAGGCATACATTCCTAGTACATAAAAAAAAAAAAAAAGAATAGCATTTAAAAAAGATAAAGCGAACAAAATAAATGAAATAAAAAGGGAAAAATCAAAATTCTTTAAGGTAAAAAGTTTGGAGAGCATACATAACAACTGTGCAATTTCATAAAAGGGCAGTATTATATGTACGCATGTTTATATATATGTGGAAAAAATAAGGCAAAATAAAGAGAAAAAAAGTCTTGCAGTATTTGGGCGTACATTTATATATATGCAGATGTGCACATATATGGGCCTTTTTTTTTTTTTTTTTAAACAAAAGTAGTAGTGGTGCGTTCTTTGGAGCAGCAGAATTGAAAAGGCCCCTCCATTTTGCAATGTTCTTCAAAAGAGAAAAAACGATAAATAAAAATAAAATAAAAACAAAAAAAAGTATAAAATGAATGTGCTTATCAGCGTTCACGTTAGCGAAACGGGCAAAATGGAAATCAGGCAAGTTGCTCTAAAAAACGAGGAGTAAAGTACGTTAGTCTGCTCATCGCTAGCTAATAGCGGAAAAACAAAATGGCAAAATGGCAAAATGGCAAAATGAAAAAATGACATAATGGAAAAATTTCGAACATATCATTTGCGGGAATCCAAACTGAGTAATTCCATAATTGTGTTAATTTGTTACCCCTTCGTACCCTTTCGCTACGTTTTTGTTATCGTCTTGCCACCTCCATGTGGTCTTGTTATTCTTTTCGCTTTTAAGATTGATGAAAGGAACACCGTAAGGATATGCAACAGCAATGTTGTACTGATGATATATGCTACCACGTGTTGTATCTGAGGATGTATATAAAGAATTGTTTAAAATTACATGGTTTCTTAAATAAAATGCATTATTTATAATATTATTATTCGGATGAGGAATGTAATTATATGCAGGATAAAAGCTGTTGGGTGTAAACATTTTATTTTGTTTAAAATTATTTGTCGAAGTGGTAAAACAATTTTCTTTTTCATCTTTATTTATTCCATCAAATGTTACGCTTTTGTAACCTGGTAATAAACTCTTGGTTATTTTAATTCCATTATAACACTGTTGTTCTCCTTTAAATATGTCATTAGAGTCTTCATACACCCCTTTTGTAAAATAAGGATCCTTAACATCCCCCCTGAATGTATATGGGTTACCATAGCTAGATGTTTCTTCACGTTGCTTTTGTTCTTTTTGCATTTGCTCCTTTTCGTTCTCATGATCATCATCATTAGTTCTATCCCTTTTGTTCATTTGCTCCTTTGCTTCTTCACTCCTTCGCAGTTTCGACAGCTCATCATTTTTTTCTGGCGATGATGTCGCTCCATCGTTGTACTGATCGTGCGAGAGCATGCTATCACCCCGTTGTTTCTGTTTCTGTTTCTGTTTTTGTTTCTGTTGTTGCTGTTGCTGTTGCTGTTTCTCCTGGCTTTGTTTCTTTTTTTTTTTTTTTTCCTCCTTCGTTTTGCGTACTGCCTTCCTTGTCTAACCTTCCTATATTACCATCTTTTGTTATATCCATATTTTTTTTTAAGCCAACAAAATTTTTGATTATTTTGTTTTTTTTTTTTTTTATGAATTTTTCTGACTGTGTTAAGAATTTTCCTAGCTTGTAATTTTTTTTATTTGCAGCTGAGTTTAAATCTGGTGAAGCATTTGTTTTATTTTTTCTTAGATTAATAATATTTGGGGCATTATTTGGAGCATTATTTGGAGCAATATTTGGAGCAATATTTGGAGCAATATTTGGAGCAATATTTGGAGTATTATTTGGAGTATTATTTGGAGTATTATTTGGAGTTTTATTTGGAGTTTTATTTGGAGTTTTATTTGAAAAACCATGTAGACTTTTTTTCATGTCTTCTGACTGTTCATTTAATTTTGTAATATTTTTTACCAACTTGCTGCCAGTACCTTGGTGTACATAAGTTTTCTTTTTTTCAGAATTCTTCGAGCTACTGTCATTAAATGTATTTTTCGAATCGAGTCTATTTATAATACTTGATTTATACGAACTGGGTTTTTTTAAATTGTATTTATTAGTAATAATATTTCTTTGTGAAATTTTATTTTTTTTAGCTATTTCTTCCCTTTCGTTATTCATAATTTCTTTAAAATGTTTTATGCTATTTCTTTTTTCAAAAGACATGAGTGAAGAAGAATCAGTTAGTTTTTTACTTCCACTCTTATTTTCTTTTTTTACTATATTTTTTATTTTCCTCTTATCTGAATTTTCTTTTTTTAATTTGGTTTTATATAATGCACTAGCTCCACTTCTTTTCTGTGGATACCTGCCCATTTCGCTACTCGAGCTAGACAACAAACTTCCCTTTACTGTAATACTCACATTCATTTTGCTTGGGTGTTCTCTTTCCTTTTTGGCGTTTTGGCAAAATTTGGTATTGCCCTTTTCGTCCTTCTCTGCATGTGTGCATGTGTGTAAATAATGTGTACAAGTAGCGTGGTCATATATACATACATATATATATATATTTTTTTTTTTTTTTTTTATTCATTTATTTGCACACATATGTGTATCTACTTCATCCACTTACATTTATAGGCAATCAGCTCTGAGGGATTCCTAAAATTTTAATTTGCACAGAAAATAAAAATAACGTACGCGCATATAAATGAATACTTAAATTTAAAAGGGTAAAATAAATTTCTTTTTTTTTTTTTTTTTCCTGTACACACACATAGGTTTGTAACGTTTTACAGCTGTTTGTTGAGTTTATTAGAAAGGGAAAATGCTTACAAGGAAATGCGTTCAAAAGTGTACGCGGATACGGGGAAAGTATGCATATAATATGTATACACACACACGCACACACATGTATATATATATATATATATATATATATATATATATATATATATATGTACATGTACACGCGTACGTATGTACGGTAAAAAAAAAAGAGCAGCTTAAGAAAAGCAAAATTGAATGAACGCAAAATTTAGCAAAGTGAAGATGGGTACAAGGGTGAAAATATATGCGTAGAACTGTACACACACACATATACAACGGAATGCTGATAAACTTGGAAAAATCTGTGTTTTTGTGAAGCGTATATGTCTGTTGTCCAGCCTAGAAAAGCGCGTGCTGACTTGTTCAGGTAAATAAAATGGAAATAAAATTAGGAAATCATGCGAATAGTCAAATATATTAGTGAGCGAATGAGTATTACATTTACACACGCAAATAAGTTTATATTAGAACTTTGTTGTCAGCGTTTTCTTTCATAGTGTACAAAAGGAATGTATAATCTTTTGGGGAAAAGATTTTTACTACCGACCATTAGAATGACAAAGGCTTTTAAATATGGCTTCTGAGCTAGCCAAAAAAAAAAAAAAAAAAATATATATAGCTATATATATCTCAAGGCACGTTCAAGAATATTTAGAATTTTAAAAAAGATGAAAACAGAACGTGCTACATTATATCAGTTATTCGCTTCATTAACCGTCCACAAAAATATAGACAAAAGTTTAGTGAAAATGGAAATAAAAATGATATCAAATATAGCAGCAAATATAGCAGCAAATATGGCAGTAAAAATAAAATTGTCGAAACTGATTACGTAAGAAATATTTTTAAAATGTAGTTCCATTTTTGCCAAAATAAAAAACAAATAAATAAATTGCGCTTACAACACTTGTCAGGTTTTTCACGAATAAACATATGTACGAATGTACACATGTATATTCTTAAATATGCTCATATATATATATATATATATGTATATATGTATGTACGTATGTGTGTGTACACGTGCCATATACTTCACTACTGTAGAAGTTTGGCCACCCTCACTTGTCCAAATTTTTTTTTTGTTTAATTCTACATTTGACTAAGGTTAGTTTGGATGTACCCATCTATCAACACATGCAGTTCAACCATTTAGAAATTTATATTTAAATTTCGTTTCTTTGTATGCATATATAAATACATACACATGACTTAATGGACATAATTTTCATCTGTATAATTTACCTTTGGGGAAGGGTATTTTCCCCCTATCTAAATGCAGAACAGATCATTAAGATATTAAAATTAATTACCTTGTTATAATATTCATTCGTTGTCTAGTAAAAACTTCTTAAATTCACAAAAATTGCACAAAAAAAAAAAAAAAAAAAAAAAAAAAAAAAAAAAAAAAAAAAAAAAAAAAAAAAAAAAAAAAAAAAAAAGAACCACATCAAAAGGGTAAACAAAATAAAACAGAGCCAATCTGGGGGGGGTGAACTGCCGGAATTAAAAAAAAAAAAAAAAAAGGAAAAAGGAAAAAGGAAAAAGGAAAAAGGAAAAAGAAAAAAGAAAAAAGAAAAAAGAAAAGACAAAAAAAGTAGTGATACGGATATTATGAAAAATTCACGTCAGAAACTACAAAAATAGTCAATTACACATTCTTTCAATTCATTTTTTATGTAAGTTTTAATGAATGTTTTATTTATACTCGTAGTACTTGTAAAAAAAAAAAAAAAAAAAAAATTATTTCTTAAGGGATAGTAGAGAAAGTCTCTTCAAATGCTCACATGTACGTATACACTTGTATATATATATATATATATATATATATATATGTTGATATAAGCACAATCCTAATTAATTGATATTTTTTTCTTTTTTGCTTTTTTTGTGTCCTTAAATTTTCTAAATTCATAAAAATACATGAGAATGTTGAAGTTCTGGGTTTCCTTTAAAGGTTTCGATGGCAGCAAAGAGAAATCCGCAAAGTAGTCCTCATAGGTGCACAACCTTTCGAATACCTGTAAAAAAGGGCGCAAATAGGTTTGCATTTACTACAGATTAGTGTACGATCAGCACAAATTCGTGTGCAGCCACTGCGCATTGGTACATGTTCGTACATGCATCCATCTGCTCAGGGCCTCTCCGCGGGCATTTCTTACATTCGCAAAAAACGGGAAAAGGAACAAAAGGAGGAAGGTGAAGACCCAAAACAAAATGGAAAAAATAATCCAACCCTTTGGTATAATTTTGACCTTACGCCTTAATTCATTACTGTAAAAAATACCATCAGCAAATTCGATAAAAGCAGAAAGTAAGATAGAGGTCCCTATATACTTTATACAAATAGACCACATTATTGATATACTTCCCATAAATAAGGTTCCACTTATGATTCGCTGTAGTTCCTTTCGTAGGACCTCAATATTCCCCAAGTATAACACATACAAAAGTTTCTACATTAAAAAAAAAAAAAAAATAAAATAATAAAATAATAAAATAATAAAATAATAAAATAAATAAAGGAGGAAAGGTATAAGGCGTAAGGTGTAAGGGGTACAGGTGAAAGGCAGAAGGTGCAAGATGTAAGGGGCAAATGAGGAAAATTAAAATGAAAAAATATACACAATGTAAAAGAGATTCTTATAAACATAAAATTAAAACATAAATTTTATCATTATTTTAGAAAAAATAATGATACAACAAATACGGTTAGAAATCTTTCCTTTTGGTGCAAAACTGGCTATACGTATCTCTTGTTATTATAATACATATTTGCTCATTTTTTTTTTATTTTTTTTTTTTTATACCTTATAAGTAAGTTTATTGTAAATATGCTCCAACTGTCCTTTCTTCTGAGCAACCTCCATTTTTAAAACTAGCAGTGCAACTAGAGTACTTACTAGAAATATAGCTAGTCTAATCATATATAAAACATAAACATGATAAGGTAAGTAATTGAATAAAAGGCTGAAGAACAAGTTCAAGGTCCAGTAGGTAATGTTGAATGTTAGAACACCTGTTAAGTGAAATACGTGAAATGATGAGTGACAATATGGGTGTAATTTCAGGGTGCTCTCTGAATAACTTTTCGATCACTCCACTTGGTAGAGCAAGAAGCTTCCAACAGATTGAATCTGTCGAAGTTCATTTCTCGATGATACAAACAAAAGTGATATTCTCATTATTTTGAAAAACATTACAGAGGTGCTCTTTCGTCATTTTAGACAAAAAAAAAATATATATATATGCACGTTTATAAATGGGGGATAATGGTAGGCCCTCAAAACACTCATACATGGGCGTACACAGATACACACATTTGTATATACACACATTTGTATATACACACATTTGTATATACACACATTTGTATGTATACACATTTGTATGTATACACATTTGTATGTATACACCTTCGTATATCCTTACTTCTGGTTGTCAGACCCTTAAACTGTGCTTCGATATTATAGAGCCATCCCAGTATGATGCATATCATAAGAGAAACGAACACTCGTCCGTTTTCCGAAATAGTGAAAGACAGAAACCAAATAACATTCTTCGAATCAATGTTCGAAATAAAAAAGGAGGAAAAGAAAAATAACAGTGATAAGGATAAAATTATCGTTCTTTTCTTTACATTTTTCGTAAACTTGAAATCCCTTATAGTCATAACTAGCACTTCACATTGTATAGCGAGGGTAGCACATGACAGGATGGTGTAGGAGCCATAGTACAACATGCACAGCGTTTTCTGTAATGGGAGGGGTGGGGTGTATATGTATAGGAATGTGCATATTTATTTATGGTTATTGTATAAGTACAGTCATGTTCATTTATGTACATGCTCATGTGTTAGCTCGCGGAGCCATATGAACGCAAAACAACTCTTTTCTTTTTTTTTTTTTTTTTTTTTTTTACTCTTTCCCTCTTTACCTCCATCTTCTGAAGATACGTAAAACCAACTGGGAAAAGAATGAACGAGCAGTCCTTCCTTGAAAACTCGAGCATGTCCATGAAGTTCGAATTTATGCTCTTCGCGATGAAGCCGATGACAGAGACTAGGAAATCAAAGAATTCCCAAAGAGTAGATTCAAAATGAGCAAAAGATCGACGGACAATGCACAAAGAGTATATTCAAAATGAGCAAAAGATCGACGGACAATGCACAAAGAGTATATTCAAAATGAGCAAAATATCGACGGACAATGCACACAGAGTATATTCAAAATGAATAGAGAAAAACCTGCAGAAAAAAACATAAGGGAGGAAATGATTGAATTCCACACGGTAATGGCATATCCGTCTAGGGTCAAATTGGTTCCAATTCTGCAAAGGGGTAGAAAATCAAATAAATGTATTGCTCGGATGAACAAATCGAACTAAAAAAAAAAAAGGTGGTAACGGAAGACTAAGGAAAAGATGTACAGGTTTAGTAATCCCCACGCAAACACACTCACACACATACAAACATAAGCATATATTTCTATATACTAATGTATATATATGTATGCACCACCAGACATGCCTTACCTCGTCTTTGTGGCTAGTGAGGAGTAGATCCCCATGCCGATGGACAACTCATAAAGGGCGAAGGAGACGCACTGGGACCAAATGGACGAGTAGGTATACAGATACGAAAATTCCCACGACTCTGAAAAGGGGGAGGAGGTAAAGTAAAGCGGTTGAGATGCAAAGCGGTTGAGATGCAAAGCGGTTGAGATGCAAAGCGGTGGAGATGCAAAGCGATGGAGATGCAAAGCGATGGAGATGCAAAGCGATGGAGATGCAAGGAAAATCCATGAAGTGGCGGGGAGACCAATAGGCCTGTCCTCCAGTTGGTGCGCTTACGCGCCTGGGGATCTTACTGAGAACTTGGGAATAAGCCTGGAAAGCGCTGCTCAAGTTGAACATGGAGGCAAACTGAGTGACGGACAAGCATCCTATCAAGAGGAGTACGAGTGCTGAGGAGAAAGCAAAATGAGTGAGTCCACACAATTGAAATATAGTAACAAGAAAATTACAAATAAATAAGCATATAAAAGTGTCTTTGTCTATATAAGAATTCCCATTAGAAAAGATATGAACATAGTTTTTACTATTATCAATATGTAATAAATGTTCATATAAACGATTTTTTGGAAAAAATTTATTATGATAAATAAGGAAAGCTTTGCCTAAACTATTAGGTACACAAGAAGATGTATTTTTAGAAAACAAACATAATGGTCTATACTTATGACAACTTAGAAAATCATCTTTAAAATTTGTGCAAAACTGTATTTCACTTTGATTTAATTTCCATGGTAATTCTCTTTTAAAAGAATTAATCAGATAGATGAAATATTCAGCTGATATCCTGTATGTGTTAATGTAACTATTTATTAAACAGGTTAATACCATTAGAAAACCTACTGAAGCACACTGTTTTAAAAGCTTATAAAAAATAAATGGAGATGATGCTCTAACCAACTGTCCTATATATAATTCAAAAGATAATATAGGATGACAAACAAAAGAATAACAAAGAATGTATGGCAAAACGAATATAACACCATGCCATGTTGACATTAAACACCAAAATGTTTCGATGTTTCCTACTCCTATAGCTATAGTTAACCCTAACAGAAATAATGATAAACGTTCTAACCAGTAACCATTAATTAATTGATAGTCGAGCCATCTTAATATTTTCATATTGACCTTCTTTAGTGTCTTTGGATTTTCAAAGAGATCACTGAGTTGAGATATATGCTCAGGCGTATATCTTAACTTTATCAGTGTTTCCAAAAAATTTTCCTCCTTTTCGCTTTTGTAGCTATTCGAATCGCTCATGCTGTGCAATTCCCTTAAATCGGCCAGAATATTCGTGTTATTGTTATTGCCTATGTTACTATTACCTGTGTTATTGCCTATGCCGTTATAGCCTATGTTGTTATTGCCTATGTTACTATTACCTGTGTTATTGCCTATGCTGCTATAACCTATGTTGTTATTGTCTCTGTTCTCATTGCTGCTGATATCATTGCTTATGTTATTGTTGCCGCTGTTATAACCACCATTGTTTGTCATCATAAATGCATAGGAAACACTGTCGTGTCGACGTAATATCTTCCGACTACCATTCATTTCATTCCCATTTTTCAAATTTCCCCTAGACCCTCGAAATAGATCTTTATACTTTTCATTGAACATCATCAGCTGCTCTCTCTTCCGCTCCTTATACAGATATTCGTATATTTTTCTTTCAACAATACTTTCCTTAGCTACTAAGAATGCAGACGCCTCATCATCCCCTTCCTTCCGCTCCTTATCTGCTATGCCCTCATCTTTTTCTCCCTGATGTTCCAGCTGTTCCAGCTGTTGCGGCTGTTGCTGGTGTGCCTGCCGTCCATCCGTGTGCTGTTCCTGCTCCATATCATCCTCGTAATCGCCGAAGTATTGACTCTTGTAGAGATTTCTCTTTATGTTTGAGTAGAAATCGTTCAAATACTTTTTTTTTATATACACATTTCTATTATTATATAAATTTAAAGCTTCGTTGTATATGTTCTCTTGTTCATAACTCCTCGCATAATTGGACTTCTTTATTCTATCCATATAAGCATCTATGTTATTATAATTCTGAAGGTTTGAACTCTTATAATATGTGTTGTGTTCGCTAAAATGCATTGACTCCTCATATAACATTGCTCTTATTTTTTTAATAGACACTTTTTCCGAATCCATGGAACCCGCATTCTTTCCATCAATATCTGACTGCTCGTTGCTCGCTTTGGTGAAATTTGACTTGAGTTGTTTAAACATCGTAAAAAGGTTAGGGAGTTACATATACAGATGTCTCAACTCAGAAAATGATCATGTATGCACACGCGTGTGCGTGAAGAATGTGCGTGCACATATATACCGATGTTCACACAAGTAAGCGCATGTGCATATATGTACACACATGCATGCATAAGTACCTTTACACACAAGTTAATATTTCCCGGTGATAAATTATAGCACCAGTCGGTTAAATATCGCACAGGCAAAAAAAAAAAAAAAAAAAAAAAAAAAAAAATTGGTTCAATCAAATTTGATTCTTTAACGTTTCAAAAGTACATAAGTGGGAAAAGGGTAGACGGAATGAATTAAGCGGAATGGATTAAGCGGAATAGTTAAAAGGAACAATTTTAGAACAAATATGAATATTTTTCCGATATGCTAATTCGCACATTTTTTATACTTTCATGTCCTACCCTCGATATTTTTTCATAATTTTTTTTTTTTGAATCTTTCGCTAACAATTTGGCAGTGCATTACAAAACAGGACGATACTCTTTTTTTGCCTTTTCATCATTTTTCCTCTTTCCTCTTTGGCACTTTGTTACAATTCACTTCTCTTCTCTTCTCTTTTTTTTTTTTTTTTTTTTCTTTCGACAGAGAAAATTAAAGTAGTTCCATAAGGACGAGGTAATGTAAAGAAAAAAAAAAAAAAAAAAAAAAAAAAAAAAAATTAATGAGTTAATAAGTAGCACCCAAACAAATGTGCACTGTATGCATTGTACAGGCAAATATTCAAGATTAAAAAAAAAAAAAAAATTTGCTCTCGAGAAAACAGAAAAAAGCTGGTAAACACACAATGAGACAATGGGTACTACAAAAATGCTCGATCGAGTATTAAGTATCATCTTGAACAGAATACATAATTTTTTTATTCGACAGTATGATAAATGGCGTTTTCTCTCTTACAGCTTCTCTTCTTTTTAATTTCAAAATGGTATCCTTGTTTTTTTATGTGAGAAGGGTAACACTGTTCAGGTGATTCGTTCGACAGAGTACGTTTTTAACGAATTCTCAAAAAGATATTCGTCAAAAATTTATCAGAACGGTAAAAACCTTATGAAATTTTCTTTTCATTTTTCCCGCAATTAGGGGTTAAATTTAGTTATAGTCGCACCAAAGTGCGCAAACACATACATTCATACTTACACATGCATAAATGCCCAAGTTAATAATGGGACTTAATAACGATAAATTATATGAGGAAAACAAAAAAGGGAAAAAATAATAAAATAAAAAAATAATAAAATAATAAAATAAAAAAAAGAAAGTATAGCACTTGTACCAAGTTTATAATGTTACCATCAAGATATATGGAATGCTATTTATGCATTTTCAAAAAAAAAGTACATAACAATAGTACATAAAATGTATATGCTTAGATGTTAATTTGCGAATAATCGTACACAGCCTTTTGTGTACACCTATACACAAAGCACATGTATATATACATGTACATATATAAACGTATTTATAATGGAGAAAAGAAAAGCAAACTTGGAAAAGTTGGGAAATAAATACAATATGAAATGAAAAAAAGCAGAGTGGTATAATTACCATTTCCTCTTCAACTGAATCATGCAGCAAATAAAAGGTTTTTCAAAGTTATGTTACATATATCCTTTTTTTTTTTTTTTTTTTTTTTTTTTTTACGTAAAATGCCAAATTATACTTATATATAAAAAAAAAAAAAAATGCTGTAATTCTTTTTTTAAAATTAACATGAAAAAGTATTTCAAGGAACCCATTTTTAGACAACGTACTCTCCTTTACTTTGATACTTCTCGCGCTCAAACATAATATTACAAAAATAAAATAAAACGTGAAACCGCTCCTGTGACAAAATTTTAATAATACGTCAATCGTTATTCTTTATTTCCTAATGAATATACACATATGTCTGCCTGCGTGCCGTATGTATTTGTGTACGAACAATTCGCTATATATTATTTTTCACATGCGTACTTTTATTATATTTTTTTTTTTTCCTCATTTTTGCTCGTTTGTTCGTATCGAACTGCAAATATGGTAAATAGGACATTACAACAATATTAGTCACTAGACTGTCCAGACAATTTTACAGTCATATTAACGTTGTGGTGCTCTCCTTTTTTATTTTTTTGTTTTTATATAAAAAAAAGAAAAAAAATATATATATATATCTTAATCCACGTAATGCGCTTAAAAATGAGTTATAACGAATTATTAATTTTTCCTTTTCAAAGAGCAAACCGAATATATATGAGAAGAAAATGTGCAGTGGGTGCTAAGAAAAAACATAAACTTGAGAAGTATACTCGTCTGTCATATTACAAGCACACTATTATTTTAATGGCACTTATGAATAAGCATATACAAACAGAGAGATCATATATAGTTCAAAAGGTACATCCACATGTACAGCAACAGACGTACGAGAGAGTATACATATGAACAAGTACATATGGCTGGGCTTGTTTGTATGAATTTTTAATCTTCCCCCCATAGACTCACCTACATGAACTGCTACTATAGCATCATTCTGTAGTCATTCTTCAAACCAAAAGAGATTAAAAAAAAAAAAAATTATGTAAGTATTCCCGGTGATGCATGGTTACAACGTTATATTTTTGTGTCAATTAGTGTAACTGTGCATAAGGGTATTTCTAAATTATTAAATTCTTGAGAATATTTGTTCTTTTTTAAAAAGAAAATACTCATTAAAAAAATTTTTGAAAATTGGCAATTTATGACATGTTAATAAAAAAGTTAATTTGAAATTAAGAAAACTATTTACTATTCATGCGAATTAAAAAAAAAAAAAAAAAAAAAAAAAATGTAATATAACACAGTACAATTTAATATATTATAGTATAATATAATAATTAAATATAATATAATTAAATATAAAATACCAAATTAATTTAATGTAATTTAATTTTATTTAATTTAATTTTATTTAATTTAATTTTATTTAGTTTTATTTTATTTTATTTAATTTAATTTTATTTAGTTTTATTTTATTTAATTTTATTTAGTTTTATTTTATTTTATTTAATTTAATTTTATTTTATTCTTAAAACATGCCTGTCATTTAATATTGCTGACAAAAAGCTTGCTCACAATTGTTGCTTGCATATACTGACGTAACTACTAAAATTTTAAGTAAAAAATATGCAGTGTGTTTCATAATAATGAATAACAAGTTACAATGCTATATGCAGATCCATATATATGTGTGGTTCCATGGATCATATACAATGATATATGTTAAAATTTTTTAAAATACTTGTGAGTTGCAGTATATTTATTGCAAAAATAGGGCGGCTACACTTGTGTACGTATAAAGTACATTTGTATATGTTAGTATGTATAAATAAGTATAAATGTTCGTAAATGCATATACATGTGAGGAATTAGGTAGAACAACTTATAAAAGCACTTTCTACGTATTTAAACACGAATTCCCCCATTTTAATCGTTCATATTACTCTTTATTTTCTTCATAATTTTTTTCATTTTTTTTTTTTTTTTTTTTTTTTTTTTTTCCTGTAATTAATAGCAATATGCAATATTGGTATGAATAGGTCAGGTGATTTTTCGAATTTTATTGCACGCTCATGTGTGTTATGGCTCTCCACTTTTTAGCTAGCACTGAAAATGTATACATGTACAGTATACGTATATATCTACACATGAACAATATGCATATGTATGTACGCATGCTTATGCGCAATAAGAATATACGCACAACGCCTGAAATTTTTGGCTCACACGATTTACAATTTCTCCATTCATGTGATACCATCTTTCTGCATATATCATTGACCTTACACGTGTTTCTCTTTTCTTTTAAAAATTTGTTTTTAAAATGTGAATTTGAAAAAGTTCGTTTTTTTAAAAGGCATTTTTTGCGTCCACGTGGGAGTGCACATGTACATAATACGTACTTACAAACATGCATGTACAGGTACACATTTACATATATGCACACATGTACACATGTACATATATATATATATATATATATATATATATATATATATAGACATTCACACATTTACAGTTTTTTTTTTTTTCAGCTAGCCATTTTACATATTTAGCTTAAAAAAAGAATCCCCCTGTTTTTTTTCTTTCCTTTTCTTTTTTCTTATTTTTTTTTTTTCCCACCCGCCCGCTCTTACTGGTTAATGTACTCATTACAATCAATTTTATTTGGCATTTCCGAAATAGCTACCTCAAATCTTGTTTGAACTTCATTTAATGCTAAAGTATCTTCCTGAGATGAAACAAAAGTAACTGCCAATCCTTTGGTGCCGAATCGTCCTGCTCTTCCGACCCTATGTAAATACGAATCTGAGTTTTCAGGCATATCATAATTAATGACAATGTTAACTCTTTCTATATCTATTCCTCTACCAAATAAATCTGTAGAAACTAATATTCTGTTTTCAAATTTTTTAAATTTATCGTATCTTTCAATTCTTTCTTCTTGTTCTAAACCACCATGTATAGCTATTGATGGGAAGTTACACTCTGTCAATAATTTATCTAGTGTAATAGCTCTTGTAATAGATTTTACAAATATAATAACTTGATTAAATTCGAGAGCATCCAAAATTTCGATTAGTTTTCTTGTTTTATCTTTTTCTTGTAATTTAACATAATGTTGTAATAGACCATGTAATTTTAATTTTGCTTCATCATCAATAAATATTTCCACAGGATTCTGTAAAAATTTTTTGCACACATCTCTCATTTCTTTTGCCATAGTTGCTGAGAAAAACATAACTTGTTTCTTCAAAGGAGTAGAAATAAAAATTTTCTGAACATCACTTCTCATATCTAATTTTTCTAAACATTTATCACATTCATCTAGAACAAAATGCTGTATTTTATCTGTTACTAAATATTTTTCTCTTATTAATGCTAAAATACGTCCAGGTGTACCAATTATTATATGTGGTATATTATCTTCTTTAAATAATGAAATATGCTTAGCCATTGCTATACCACCATATACTACTTCACAACGTACATTTTTTAAATATTTGCTAAATCGATCAAACTCATTTTTTATTTGATATGCTAATTCACGTGTATGTGCTAAACCAAGACATCTAACATATTTATTTTTTGAAACGTTATTACTATTATTAGCATTACTATTATTCATGGTTCCACTAACATTACTGTTATTATTTAATTCCTTCTCCTCTTTTAAATCTTTGTTATCGTTCGTATCCAGTTGCTGTAAAACAGACAAAACGAAAACAGCCGTTTTACCCATCCCACTTTTTGCCTGACACAATATATCCGTTCCTACGAAGAGGGCCCACAAACGAACAGTGAAAATGGGATAAACAAATAAAAAATGGATGCATCCAATGATGAAGCCGTATGTACAACAGTTGTATTGTCATACGGGCACCAACGTCAATGCAAGTGTATACATACGTGTATATGCAAGTGTAAACATACGTGTTAATGCAAGTGTATACATACGTGTATATGCAAGTGTAAGCATACGTGTTAATGCAAATCTAACGGATTGCATATAGATACGGCCAATAGTAACGCGAAAAAACAGTATGAAGCAAGTACGCTCAATATAGGTTCACTATCATAATGCTACACTACTATATTGCCACACTACTACAATATAGCAATACCACTCTCCCTGTTCTTTTTTTTTTTTTTTTTTTCATAAACGTGGTTGATTTTCTCTTCTATGACTCACCTGTTATTGCAGCCGGGATGGTTTCCTGTTGTACCTCCGAGGGATGCTCAAAACCACTTTCGCTAATTGCTCTTAGTAATTCTGGTTTTAAGAAAAAATCTTTAAACCCTCCTGTATGAACAGTAGCATAACTTCCTCTCATAGCACCATTTTCATTAACTCCTTTATTATTATTATTTAATATATTATTTTCTAAATTTCCTTTTACGTCTTTAGTATCTAATATATTTTCATCATCTTCATAGTCGACTAATTCATCTTGAACACTATGATCAATCGTTGCCATGTTGCTTTTCTTTTTGTAATATTAACGCGAATGTAAATATGCAGGTAAATTTGTAGGTAAATGTAAATATGAACGAACGAAACTGCACCGACAGTATGTAGTGGGCATACGAAAAGTACAAAATAAAATGAAGTAAATATGTATGCGTGTATGTAATGATACACGAGATGTGCAAAAATGTTATATATATAAATGTATGTACAAAACAGATGTATGTTCATAAAATACGCAAAAATTGCAAGGCAAAATTAGTAAAGATAGGTATGCATATATATGTATGTGCGTATGTATATGTTTATGTACGTATGTATATGTTTATGTACGTATGTATATGTTTATGTACGTATGCATATGTTTATGTACGTATGTATATGTTTATGTACGTATGCATATGTTTATGTACGTATGTATATGTTTATGTACGTATGCATATGTTTATGTACGTATGTATATGTTTATGTACGTATGCATATGTTTATGTACGTATGTATATGTTTATGTACGTATGCATATGTTTATGTACGTATGTATATGTATATGTACGTATATAATACATATATAATTTAACATGGGGAAAAAAAGGTTTATATTATTAATACAGGCTTTTGTAAATATATATGTGTGTTTTACTGGCAATATCTTAAAATCTTAAAAAGCATTATTCTCTTCTTTTCTATATAACTCAAAATTAATTCTTTTTTTCATTTAAAATGTTTATAAAAAGAAAAAGAATAAATTAATTAAAAAAAACAATAAAATAAATAAAAAAACAATAAAATGAAAAAATAAAAATAAAATGAAAAAATAACAGTAAAAATAAATTATAAAAAATAAAAAAAAATAGTAATTGTTTTTTTCGCTCTTTTTATAACTTCGAATTAAGCTTTTAAGCATCGTTTTAAGCTTTTTTAAGCATCGTTTTAAGCTTTTTTAAGCATCGTTTTAAGCTTTTTTAAGCATCGTTTTAAGCTTTTTTAAGCATCGTTTTAAGCTTTTTTAAGCATCGTTTAAGCTTTTTTAAGCATCGTTTTAAGCTTTTTTAAGCATCGTTTTAAGCTTTTTTAAGTATCGTTTTAAGCTTTTTTTTTTTTTTTTTTTTTGTTGTTTTATCATCTTTCACTGTTCCCTTACTATTTTGACATTTTGAACATTTTGTAAGAACAAAAATAAATTCGACAAAAACTTGTTTGAGTATTTATTTTTACATCTTCCTTTGCTTATCTGTTTTCTTATTTTATTGCTCATTTACTTATCAGTTATATTACTTATAAATTTTTATGTTTATTTATATATTTATTTATGAATTCATATATATATTTTTATTTATTTTATTATTATTTTTTTTTTTAATTATTTATGCTAATACATAATTTTTCCTCAGCTCACGGACTACTACATACCATATATACATACGTACATATATATATACTTACGCATACATATATGCATACATATATACAAGCATATATGCGAACATACATACATATATATATATACGTACAACTATGTAATGGGTATACTTGTAAATGTATACATGAAATAGTGCTACTTGAGTGTTGCTTAAAAATACCAAACAGCTACTACAAGAGGCCGATGTATATATATATACATATATATATAAATGTATGTATGTATGTATATGTATATACACGAAAATGTAGATAAAAACATTTAGCACGAATGTAAAAAAAAAAGGTAATGTATAAAAATAATAAAAAGATGAGAGATTAAATTGATAAAAAGATGAGAGATTAAATTGATAAAAAGATAAGAGATTAAATTGATAAAAATTTTAGAGATTAAATTGATAAAATTTTGAGAGATTAAAATGATAAAAATTTGAGAGATTAAAATGATAAAAAGAAAAAAAAAAAAAAAATCTATATGCGAAAATTCTGCTGCTTTATAATTAGAATGGTAAATTTTATAAGATGAAAAAATATTCAAAACATTTTTTGAAAAAAATTATTACAGCATTTTAAGAGAAAATTAAAGTAATCTGTGGAAACGTAAAAACCCAGTAGCATCTTTTTTTCCATGTTCATCTTAATCCTGTGTAATAATAAAACTAATTTATAACGGTTCAGTTGGTTATTCCGGTATATTTTACTTTATTTGGCTATATTTTAGTGTATTTTCTTTTTTATTTAAAATTTTTTTTTTTTTTTTTTTGACAAACGAACAAAAGATATATAATGCACATTTGAAAACATGTATGCACATACGTGTAAGTAATATTTTCCAGTGTTTTCGTCCGTTCCATAAGAAGAACATACAAAATTGATAATTTTACAAGTTCTCCTCTATTCATTCTGTAACAAAAAAGTATACACATCATCTTTTCTCCCCTCGAGCTATTTTTCATTCCATTATACATGCCTTATATATATATATATATGCACATATATATATGTACATAACAAATGATGAACAATCGTATATTTATGTAAATCGAAAGGTGGTTTACCCTCCGTTCTAAAATAATCTTCATGAATTGTAAAACGCTCGTTTACAAGATGTGCAAAAAAAAAAAAAAGCTGGTCGCTTCAGAATTGATGAAGGTGAAAAGGTGTATGCTGGGTCATATATATGCACGTATGCGTGTATATACCATACGTATAACATAATTACCGTCGAAAAAAGATCAAATTTGATCAACGACTTTGTTCTTTTCTATTAGAGCTATATTTGGAAATACTGAAACGCGTTTATCACTTTGAACGCATTTGGTATGTGGTACTATTTTTCAAAGTGGTCCCTCTTTTGCCCTTTTCACTTTCCTTTATTTTTGCTATTTTTTGTTCTAAAAGAAAAATATGCATACGTGTATGTACATGTACACGTACATGTATATGTTTAAGTGTACGTACATGTGTGCGCATGGTTTTATGATACCTTGAGAATACGAAATAATACTCGTAAAAAAGAATGATACTGTTAAAAGAATGATACTGTTAAAAGAATGAGTAAAGTTTGGGAGCAAAACTCTGTAAACAGCTATGCAAAACATGTTCAGGCTTCGTACGAATAATTAATATGCCCTTTTTTTGTATATAAGCAGTGAATATTTTGTTCAGCCTGGGGTACGTATGTACGTATATATGTATATATATATATATATATATATATGCATACGGAATACCCCCACGCGTAACACCACATAATACCCCTTTGCTATTTTAGTTAAAATCATCCAGGCACAGACTTAATCCTTTACGTCATTCGAAACGACGTGTTCTCTTTGCGTATGAGCATATTTTTATTTTAACAGTTGTACTTAAAAATATGTTAAATGGAAACATAAAAAAAAAAAAAAAAAAAAAAAAAATGTGGGAATTACTTCAATGAAGTTATTCTTATTTCTCATTGTTTCTATTTTTATGAGCGCTTGTAAAAAAATGTACATAAATACGTATACACAAATGCGAATACACACATATGTGCTAATGTGTTGATGTGCCTACCTACTAACATGTATATTCCACCCAGTTTGTATTATACCTATTTGCACGAGTACATTTAAACCAACGCAGGAGAAGCTTGAAGGTAACAAGTAATATGGGCAAACAAAACCTTCCTGGACGTGCTGCTTTTATTTTACACATACATATGTACATATACATATGTACATATACATATACATATACATATACATATACATATACATATACATATACATATACATATACATATACATATACATATACATATACATATACATACACATATACATATACATATACATATACATATACATATACATATACATATACATATACATATACATATACATATACATATACATATACATATACATATACATATACATATACATATACATATACATATACATATACATATACATATACATATACATATACATAATTTAACGCAGACGATTTATAACTTTTCCAGGCAAACAACTCATATGAGGAGTTCGTGATATTTCTTTTTTTTTCATCATTTCGTTCTTTCGTTCTTTTTTTGTTTCATTTTATTCCCCTTACACTGCAATGCATATAAATTAGTTGAACCACTAACGTACACACTGCATTTTTGAAAAAATATTTTTTGCCAACAAACAACAAAAACGATAATTTTTTGGAAACGGAAAATGAACGAGGGGTGAAAAAGGATGAAGCAGATTGTATACATGCACATAAACATTTATATACATATGCATACGTATAAACACGTTTCCATACATGTACAACGAATAAACGGACGCTATTTTTTACTTTTATGTGGTTGACTGAGGGGAGGAAGGAACAATATTATTTCAATATTATTTCGGCATTACTTCAATATGTTTTATGCATGTTTTTAGCTCGTCCAAAAAAAAAAAAAAAAAAGAAAAATTTCAAGGGAAATCAAATGGAGTCCTAACAAATGAAGTCAAGTGCAACTGCATCAATCAACTCAGTTTGTAAGAATATATAATATATGTATGAATATACATGTGGGTATATGTATGTATACACTTAAGTGTTCGACATACACTGAAACTTTACTTTTAAAAACAAATTAGTAATTCATACAATTTATTACACAGAATAAGCAAGCATTCAATAATATACTAGAACTAAGAAAAATTAATTTCTTAATTTCTCTTTTTTTTTGTAAAATAATCTTATAAACACGCATGGCTATATTAAGCAGTACCATGTTAACCTTTTTTTTTTTTTTTTTTTTTTTTTTTTTTTTTTTTTTTTTTTTTACTAATACATACACATAACATATATATGTATATACAATTTATGCAGCATGTATTATATATTGCATATACAGTATTTCTGTACTCTTAATGTTTATATGTGAGGTGTTGAATGTATATATGTATATATATATGTATATATGTATATATATGTATGTATATATGTTGTATATATGTATATATGTATATATGTATATATATGTATATATGTTGTATATATGTATATATGTATATATGTATATATGTATATATGTATATATGTATGTATATATTAATATATATATGTATATATATAGTATTTTTTTTTTTTTTTAATTTTTTTCCTTTTCTCCCTTTTTATCTTTTTCGATTAATTTTCCGTTTATAAGAAAAATTATTTGCAGTAAAAGAGAAGGTAAAAAATAGTCAATTGTAAGTTCCGTGAAAGTAAAAAATATTAAAGTAAAAATAATAGCTGGTATATATATATACATATATATATATATATATATATGTATATATTTTTTTTTTATGAATTTTTTTTTTTTCCGCCTTTTATAATACCTTTTTACAGATTTTATTTATGCATAATATAAATATATATATATATATATATAAATATATATATATATAAATATATATGTATATATAATATATATATGCGTGTTTCGTTTAAATTAAAAAAAAAAAAAAAAAAAAAAAAAGCACTAACAGTTAAACGCAGCAGTAGTGTTATATATGAATATATTTATATATATATTGTATTATATACTATATATTTGCCATATGCTTATAAGCGCATAGAACTAATGTTTGCCTTTTTTCCCACTCATAATATACAACACATGTTTTTAAACAAATATATGTCTGATGCATAAAATACACTATATGTATTTCGTATATTTGTAATTATATTGTACAGTAGGTACGTAATTAAATACGAACGTTCTAAACATATATATGTACATGTGTATAGTATACGTGCATGTGTATAGTATACGTACATGTGTATAGTATACGTACATGTGTATAGTATACGTACATGTGTATAGTATACGTACATGTGTATAGGAACATGCGCGCACGAGGCGAACGCTGTTGCACGATTTACGTATAAATTCAAACAGTGCACTTTTTTTCTTTTTTCTTTTTTCTTTTTTTTGCAGAGAGTAAAAGTAAATAAAAACGTAGACCTTTTTTTTTTTTTTTTTTTTTTGTAATATTGTTATCACATTTGATTTAGTAATTGAATTTATTGTAGTTATTGCAGTTATTGCAGTTATTGTAGTTACTGTGCTTCGTTATAATTTTATTTTCCCACTTGCCACACACACATCCCAAATTTGTTTAAACATTATTTACACACAAGATGATGGACCTTAAAATACCCGAGTTCTTAACCGATGAAAACCACCCCATTGGGTACTGTATAAGTGGTATTCAAACTTTTGTAAGTGATAGTGTAAGGTTGATAAGAAAATGTACAAAACCTAATAAGAAAGAATACACAAATATAGTATATGCTTGTTCATTTGGATTTCTAATTATGGGATTTATCGGATATATTATAAAACTTGTCTTCATACCTATCAATAATATTTTTGTTGGCGCCTATTAAAAAAGAGAGTTGAAGTGGTTGGCTACATGGATAGGCTTTCATGTAGGTGCATATGGTGAAGTTACACGTGGAGATGATATGTGGATGTGAAATATGCAAATGGAATGTCGAAGTGAAAAATGCAAATCATAAATTTTATGTTTTTACTTGAACGTTTAAAAGTTATCTGATCTGATCTGTGTGTATCTTTTTTTTTTTCTTTTTTTTTTTTTTTTTTTTTTTTTTTTTTTTTTTTTTTTTTTTTTTTTTGTTGCAAAAATTTATTTAACTTTTAACTCGAAGTAATTGGGTATTGTTATTGCTCATGTTACAACACATTTTGAGCAAAGTGCGACATGTATGCGTATGAATATATATGTATGTGTATATTTATATGTATATATGTATAAGCGTACTTATGCGCAGATATACTTATAATACGAGGATAACAAAGAACAGCAAATAAGATTTTATTTATTTAACTTATAAAAGATATATTGTTTTATTTTATTTTTTTTATGTACCCTTTTTTAAAAAATTTTATATCGTAGAATAATACATGTTTTTATTATGTCAGATATGTTACACATGTGCGTGTGTGTCTGTAGGTATATGTATATGTATAATAATATATATATATATATATATATATATATATATATATATATATATATATATATATATATGTACGCATAGAAACACGAATGTATGTACATATATCGTGTATGTACCTTTTTATAACAGAAAAAGCAATGTTCTATCATAATATAGCCTTACTGCAAAGAAGTCGGCATTATGATTAAAACAATTATTGCACCTACTATTGCAATTACGCTTAACATTACAATACTGCTACTATTATTACTACAGCCACTAAAAATATTATAATTATTTTTTTTTTTTTTAATTATTAAGTTCTTCGAACAAGCGTTCATTTAAACTTGTAAAGGCATTTCCTAAATTTTATCCATTTTTTTAATATGCAATCAAATAAAAATAAACTACCAGCAGTATGTATGATGTGTGGGAAAAAATATACGTTTTTATGCAATTTTATTTTATACCACTGGAATTAACCGTTTCTTGCTTTTTTTAATTTTATTTTATTTTTTGGCTCACTGTAGCATTTTGTAAACCTCCAAAATTTGGCATGAGCATATAACGGGGAAGTACAAAATGGATGGGGAAAACAATAAAGCAAAATAAAGCAAAATAAAGTTTTGAATAACCATACTACACAACACAGTAAGGGCGCATTTAAGGAATAGTGCCATGAGTGGAAATACATATATGTATATGAGAAATTTTTCAAAGCAGAAGCACTGCAATAAAATATATTGCATTCTTTTTTGATGAATTACCAATTCGCTGTTGCTTTATTGTACATAAAAAATTGGTTTAACAAAATAAGGCACTAAAAGGAAGCAATAAAAATGTATGGTACATATATAACGCGCTTTTTTGTAATTATTTCGTGTACATAAAACATATTTATATATATATATATATACATACGTATTATATATTATATGTTACTATGTATGCACCTACGTACGTACGTACAAGTACATAGGTGTGTTTATATGTAATAACGTATTAATTTTTAAAAATTTTCATTTTTGAAGCGGCCGTTTTGTAAAGGGCCTGAGAAGGGGTATAAAGTGGTTTCTTATTCTGTCGGCTTTTAACATATTTTGCTTTTTACTTTTTTTTACCTTTTACTTTGTATTTATTTTTACCTTTTTTACTTTTCTTAATATTCTCAATTTTATCAACTTTGTTAACTTAACAATTTTTTCAACTTCAATTTTCTTAATTTTTTTTTTTTTAAGTAGTTAGAGGAAACAAAGGCACATAACTCAAAAGGGAAGATACTAATGCAAAACCCGACAAACATGTCATTTAAGTTTTTTCCTTTTCTCTTTTTTGAAATATTTTCATATTTTTTTTTGAAATTAATTTAAAATAGGCAAAAAAGGAGATTTTTTTTTTTTTTTTTTTTTTTTTTTTTTTAATGAATATAGTGTAACTGAACTGACTGTTTTTCATTTTTCAATTGACAAAAAAAATAAAAAATAAAAAATAAAAATTAAAAAAGGTACAAATTATAAAATATTAAAATAAAAAAAAGTACGCAAACAATAATAAAATATTAGCAAAATAAAATTTTAAAAATAGAGAAATAATACTGTGAGAGAAACCACGTCTCATATACTCGTACGCCAAAATGTCAAGAAGAACTAAAAAGGTAAGAAAAGTAGAAAAACAGGAAAACTAAAAACAAAGCGATAACTGAGCGATAACTGAATGAAAACTTAGTCAAAATATAGTAGTAACGCACGAGGGAACAAAATTAATATGCAACAAATATATAAAATATATATTTAACAACAAAGCCTTTTGCATTTTTTGTACATAAAATCATTTTCCATCGTAACAAGTTTGCATAAAATTTAAATATATTAAAGGAGTGATACATTTTGTGTATGCAGAAGTAAAAGAAAAAAAAAAAAAAAATCGAACATATGTGTGTGTATGTATATATGTTTCACATGTACTCGTATACGTAGACTTCTTTGTACACGTCCACAATTTTGTGCACGTCATATCCCCCATTTTTTAGGTCGGATTAACGGGAAAATACGGGACAAGGTACGGGTCCTCCCTCCGTAAGCAAATGAAAAAAATAGAACTAATGCAGCATGCGAAATATTTATGCTCCTTCTGCGGAAAGGTGAGGAAATTCATTTGGACAAAATTATGAACATGTTCATGCGAAACGTCCTTGCAAAAATGCCATTTAACTAAACGCGTATTTACACAACCGTCTAATTTGTTAATAAGCTAATTTGTTAATAAGCTAATTTGTTAATGTGCTAATTTGTTATTGTGCTAATTTGTTAATGTGCTAATTTGTTAATGTGCTAATTTGTTAATGTGCTAATTTGTTAATGTGCTAATTTGTTAATGTGCTAATTTGTTAATGTGCTAATTTGTTAATGTGCTAATTTGTTAATAAGCTAATTTGTTAATGTGCTAATTTGCTAATGTGCTAATTTGTTAATGTGCTAATTTGTTAATGTGCTAATTTGTTAATGTGCTAATTTGTTAATGTGCTAATTTGTTAATGTGCTAATTTGTTAATAAGCTAATTTGTTAATGTGCTAATTTGTTAATGTGCTAATTTGTTAATGTGCTAATTTGTTAATGTGCTAATTTGCCATTTGGCTAATTCGTTTTCATGCTCCCCCCACTTTTTTTTTTTTTTTTTTTTTTTTTTTTTCAAGACTGCTACTAAAAGGACGTGCGTTGGTATATGGCAGTGTAAGAAATGCAAAAGAAAAGTATGTGGAGGCGCGTGGAGTTTAACGACCCCAGCAGCACTTGCAGCAAAGTCGACAATTATCAGACTGAGAAAACAGAAAGAAGAGGCACAGAAATCTTGAAGTGATCAAGTGGACGTGTGTGTGTACCCTACTTATTTATTTGTTCACATACCTCCCGTTCCTATGCTTTATTTACTGACGATTTTGCTATACAACACTTCTTTTTTTTTTTTTTTATATTTATATATTTTTTATTTTTTATTTTTTATTTTCGTTGATATTCACCCCGTGTAGATAAATTTATGCGAGTGAAAAAACAAAAAAAAAAAAAAAAAAAAAAAAAAAGACTTTTAAAAACTAATTTTTCAGTGTATTACGTCAGAATGACACAAACATGCTCAAAGGAAAGGAATATTTGTGTGTAGACAGAATATTAAAAAAATGGAATAAAAATATGCTAAAATGATAGCGAAATTTTGCACCTCGCGTTCCTTTCTGTGTTCACAACAAAAGTATTTTCCGTACGTCGTCTCGGGATTTCCATCGAGTCCTTAAGTCCTGCAGAGAGAGAAAAAATATTAGAAAATGGGTACATATATATATATGTATATATGTATTTATGTATGAATGTGTATATATGTACATGCACACGCGCCGACGTGCGCTTTTGTGTACCCCGTTGGACGCCATCTGCCTGGCCTTAACAACGACCTGCTTGACCCTGTTGATGATATCACTCTCCTTATACTGATAAATATTTTTATTTCGAATTAAAGATTCAATAATATCTTTTCTATTCTTCTTATATGTATTAATATAAACATTTTCTAGTTTCCTTTTTTTAAAAAAGTGTGCAAAGTGTGAAAAATCTACTTGTGTCATATGGTCTATTTTTCTTTTTTGTTTGAACTCAAAATGGTTAATTTCATTACTTAACTCATTTACTGAATCATTTTTCATATCACTGTTCCTTGATAAGCTATGCATATAGTTTAATTTTATTTTTTCATCCGATTCCTCTGCGATAATGTGCATTTCGCTCAATCCAGCTTTTGCATCAAGACTTTTTAACTGGTCGATTTTCCCGTCATCAGCTCTTTTGATTTGTCCACCTTCTCCTCCATCTACCGCTGCTCCTTCTGCCCCTACCTGTAGATCAACTTGTTCCTCGAGATGCTCCACCCTCCTGTTCTTCTTCATCTTTCTGTCATTCCTGTGGGCGTCCAGAAAATCGGGCGAGTGGTCGTTCAAAATCTCTTTTATATTTTTGTATTCACTAAAGAGCTTGCCCACAGTATTGTATGCAGAATCGAAGAGAATATTATAAAAAAGTTTTAACATGACTCGTAGCCATCTTTTGTGTATGCCATCACAAACCCATTTAACGAGTTGATTATTATCTCCTGCTAACTTTCCCTTTAACGACAGACAAATGTTTATAAAAAAGGGAAACATAACTGTCATATAGTTGTTATTAGAAGCAATATTATTATCTTGTGTATCATCATTAGCATGATCATTCAGTTCGATGGAAGTACAAATAAGTATATCCTTTATGTCGAGCAAAAAGTTTTGATCTTCATCAATTTTCTTTTTATTCCTTTTATTATTCCATGAATTTAATTTTTCGTAAAGCGCATTCAACATATTATCATCTCCAAAATATACTTCATTCATGCGTGCTTGCATGTATTTTTCTTGCTCTTCCTGTGTTTCCATCTTTTGCTGCTCCCATTCCTTCTTTCCATTATGTGCACCCTTTGTAGTTACATGTCTATAGTTTAAGTATTCACATACAGCTTTTATGAACCCAAATTTTTGGTGTGCAGTTGGATTTTTTTCCTTCCCCTCTCGCTCTATCATTCCGTCTTTTTCTCCCTTATCTTCCCTTCCTTTTCCATTCTGCTTCTCCTCCCCATTCTCACTCTTCCTTTTTTTTTTTTCCCTTATTTCCTCCTCCTTCTTGCTTATCAAATTTTGTATATCCTGTACTCCCAATGTTTTGTAATCATTGATAACTTTAATCCGTTCAAAAAATTTCTTTTCATTTATGTGTTTCGATAAAATTAGCCTTTCCGATTTATATACATAAATGCCTAGATACTCGAGTATTCTTTCAAATACATCTCTCTTATGGCACTTGTTCATAAGATCCTTCTCCTCCTTATTCAAATACAGTCTATACATTTCTACGTCATCAAATAGATGTACCACTTTATTCGTATCGTTTTCACCTTCTTTTGTGTTATCTCCATCAGTTGATATCCTATCTTTTTCTCCTTCCTTCTTTGTTTTCATATCCAAAATGTTGGTATACTTATCACCAATTGTGTTCGTTAAGTTGATGAAAAACATCCTACAGTAATCATCATTAGCAATGAAAAACTCATACATACATTTCAACAAATTAAACATCCCCTTTACCTTTGCTGGATGTAACATGACTAATTCATGCTCTTCCATAAAAGCATGTTTATCACTCCATCTCGTTTCTTCTTCATCCGGTTCGCCTTTCATTTTGGGATCATGCATATGATCTTCCCGCTGTTCATCTGAGGGTTCATTCAGTTGTTCATCCTGATACTCGTCCCACTGCTCATTCCCTTCGCCCGATTCCCCCTTCTTGACACCGCTTAGTCGCTCCCTCAATTGCTCAATCGGTAGTTCGTGCAATTCTTCGAACTTATCTATCATTTTTCGAAATACGTCTACGTCTACATTTTCATTGAGCACCCATTCGTTGCTGTGTTTATTGTAAATAAAACCCAGCAGTTTAAGAAGTTTCTTAAAATATGGATGTTCTAACAAATCCCTCGACATACTTAGAGGAATGTCAAAAGCTAAAGCTCTATTAGAAAAATATTTATTTTTAGATAGCTTTTTCAATTCGTATAAAGATTTTAGGCTTATGTTTATTTCTCCCAAAACGGTGCAAATATCGCAATTTATTTCGTTTGACGTTAATGGTGAATCATCTTTCTCATTTGGTTCATTTAATTTTTTTAGTCTATAAATGGTGTAAAGTAGCGGTAGTTTATTTTTTCTTTTCAAATAATCCTTTGTCAATTTTGACTTTGATGATTCAACATTTCTGCTTCTCCTCTTTGAAGGATCATACGACAATTTAGAAACGGAAGCGGTAGATGATGCACTTCTTGAAGACCAACTTCTCGACGACCCACTTCTCGACGACCCACTTCTTGACGACCCACTTCTCGACGACGATGCCATATAATCATGCTGGTCGATCACATTGCCCCTTTTATCAATATAATTCAAATAAATAAGTTGGTTCTTGACAGTATTGGATGACTTGTTGAGCATTTCACTTATGAAGGGTATAAAATTGTGCATGTGTTTGAACTGTTTAAAGTAAAGCTTCAAATTTTGAACATCTTCTTTTGACCACTCGAGTGCTTCTAATCTCTTTCTATTATTTAACTCAACAAATATATCATTGATATTAGTCCCTTTAGTTAATTCATCATAGATATAAACATCATTCCCTTCATTATAATTACTAAAAATAGAAAACATGTATTTCTCACTTAGTAGACTAGATAAATTCTTATTCACGTCCTTACTAAAAAAAAGCTCGGTAGGTAAGAAATAATTATTATTCCATAATTTAAAAAAACAGCCAATAATATTTTCAAAGAAATTCATTATCCAATAGTATTGAGGACATGAATAACATTGTTCATCATTCATTATATTTCCAAAGATAAGGAAATACTTAACGTCTAGAAATAAAAGAAAATTATATTCATTATTTTTATGCTTTATTAAATGCTCAAAGTACGTTATAATTAAATCGTTAATATGTATACTGTTTCTTTTGAAATTTTCTAATATTTGCATACAGATGTTTACAATTTTCCCACTGTAAATTTCATCCACTAGGTCACACACGTTTATTCGCTCCATCGAGTCGTTGTAGTGGTACTGATCCTTATTATCACTATTCTGGCCATGCCTGCTGCCATACCTATTTCCATACGCTCTGCTTCTGTTAGGATGATTCATCAACCCTTTTTCCCTGTCATATGCGTATTCCTCCTCCTCGTCCTCGTCTTCCTCCTCATCATATATCCGTTTACTCTCCTTAACAATGTAAGTAGTACCTCCTAGCTTTTCCAAAAGCTGAATAATTAACAAACTACATTTTAACGAATAAATGAATATATTTTTTTCATGACTCATAACTTTAAAATTTTTGAGTACCCAACTTAGAGTATTCAAAATATTTCTTTTTAACAAATAATCTAAAGACGATTTACAAATAGTCTTTACATTATCATCAGTAGATAAGGCATGCAAATTTATTAAATTCAAATCTGCATATAAACATCTTAAACAACACAGTATAACTTTACTACTATTTTTACTCATCTTTTCTTCTTTTATTATACGATGAAACGTATCACATAGAAATTCGGAATGTAAACTATTCTCACCAATATACATTTGCATTCCTAAGACCATTTGTATACGAGATATGAACACAGTACTTCTATATATACTATTGCAATTTTTATCCTCATCTATGTTTGACTCTACTCTTTTACTGTTAGGAGTGTTTTCCTCATTTCCTTTTCTTCTTTGTGTTTCTCCTTCCTTAGAACTTCTTATTCTTATCCTAGCATTGTTCAATCTCTTCCTATTTTCATAAACATAAAAGTTCGTGTAATATGTAACTATCCATGCGTGTATATTCAAAATGATTTTAACATCCCACTGGTAATTGTAGTACTCCATAATACACCTCCTCAAATCTTTTATGCATATGTTTAGAAAAACTTTCAGACAGTAATTAAACCCATCGTAGTTCCGGTTATCAGTCTTACTAAAAGCAGCATGATGATAGTTAGCATTGTCATCTATATCACCATTACTGCTATCATAACTTCTTCTCTTGTCCTTTTTACTTCCCTTCCTATCATAGGTATCTCTACACTTGACACCACTAGAACAACCACCATCATCATACACACCTTCGAATTCTTCATTTATTCCTACAATCGTATTAATGAAATCTTGCACTTTGTACAAATTTTTGTGATCAAATATGTTAAGTATATCATATTTTTTAAAAGAATCCTCTTCTTCAAATATATTAAAAGACAAATCATCAAAAGAGAAATTTTCATAATGATCTATTAAACTTTTTCTTTCGATAAATTTTTTTTTTTTTTTTTCATATGCTTATCTTCATTAGGTTTTCTAACTTTGGTCTTAGCTAATAATGGATTGATTCTAGATAAGTGCATAATCATTAGATTGTTTTTTCTAGAATTCAAAAAGCTACCCCGTTTGTAGTTTCTTGTAGGTGCGCTCCCCCGGGCGTTGGCCCTTTTTCCGTCTGTTCCTCTTCCCCCTAGGCTTGTCTTTGCGTTTGTGCATCGATCACTTGCTCCTACACCGCTAGTACTTGCTCCTACACCGCTAGTACTTGCTCCTACACCGCTAGTACTTGCTCCTACACCGCTAGTACTTGCTCCTACACCGCTAGTACTTGCCGCGGAACCGCCCTTGGTCGCCATAATTTTCCCCTTCTGATACGTGAGGGACTTGACCAAATCGATCGGATCGATGTAGCAAATGACGTTATAAAAGAGTCTAACATATTCCCATATCTCTTTCATAGTATTTTGTTTCAAATATGGGATATGTATATTTTTTTCATTTTCATATTTCTTTATCTCTTTATCAAATAGATGTTTCATTTCACCAATAATTAAGTGAAGAGAACTATGTTTATCTAAAATACTCTGTAATATAGCATAATGTACATTGTTCAAGTTTATATCTTTACTTCCTCCTTTAGGATTTCGTATACCCAACACCTGTGTTAATATATTTCGAACCAGAGTTATATTTCCCCTGTACTCATGTATCAATTGTTCTCTCTTCTTTTTGTCCTCCAAGAAAAAATTTGAAATTTCCAGCAACTCCTCGTTTATTTCGTGTATCTTCTTCTTAATGTTTACTATTTTGTTTCGAACGATGCTCTTCTTTTTTGGCAGGTTACCAGCGTTAGAGTCATTCACTCCGTTCCCATCACTTGCGTTAGTTTCGTCGTCTTCTTGTCCGTATTGTTGTTCATACTCTGTTGCATCCTCCTGTCCATCCGCTTGTCCATCCGCTTGTCCATCCTCCTGACCGTCCACTTCCCCTTCCATGGACTGCTCCCTACATGCTTGAAGCTCCTCCTTTAGTTTCCTCTTCTGCTCAACTAATTCGCAATCCCTCCTTTGCATTTCTATAACTTTCTCATTTTCCTCAATGCCCCTATAATCCGCATCAATGAACAGCTGGCAGTTGTACCTGAACTCGTTAAGCATGGTCAGGAAGTTTTTGCTAGCTAACAAACACTTTAAACTTTGTAATCCATTTTGGTACTGTTCTATAATATTTGATCTTTTCTGTAATTCTTTTATATATATATCATTCTTTAATGCATTTGAGAATATCTTTCTGTCTTTCTTTTCTATCTGTAAATAATTATAAACATTGTAATTACTTTTTTTATTATTAAAAGAAGGCATGTGTCTATGCCAATAGTCAAACCATTCTTTACTTGGTCTTGATGTCAAATAGTATATTAAGATAAACATATTTTTTATTAGCATATTTTCATCAATATCTTTATATATAGAATTGTCGAAATCATTTTTAATAATATTTATAACTTGGATGATAATATCCTTTAGTATTTGATTATTATATATATATAATGTTACATACATAGGATTTTTAAAGGTAGAATCTATATGCGTACCAATTTTTCTATTCAAATATTCTCTTTCTCTCTTCAAATAAGTATTTATATCATTTATTATTTGTACTATATTTGTGTCTAGTATATAATGTTCTTTGTCTATTTGTTGAATTCTTTTGCTATTTACTACTACCACCATGTTCTGTTGCCCTTCTTTAAAATTAATTTCCTTATTCATTTGCTTATTCTTTTCTATTATTTCATTATCTTCCTTTTTGTTTTGTTTTTTTTTATCGCTCTCTTTTGCACTTTCATACATTTTGCTGTATATGAAGTTGTACACACTCTGATTTTTAATTTTTAGGTTTCCCCTTTCGGGCTCCTTTCCCCAGCTGTTTCCCACTCTATGACTGCCTCCATGGCCGTTGCAACGGCCACTATCATGATCATCTTCACAATCATCATCAATGTTATTCTTGTCTTCCGTGTTATTACCCCTACCACGGCTACTCATATTACTATTGTTGTTCTCAGAACCTATGTTATTCTTTATATCTTTATTTAACACTGTTTCCTTTTTTAGCATATTACTAAAAAGAACAAGAATATCCTGCTCAAGTATTTCCCTTGTTTTTATAGCATGTAATAAATTGTTTTCATTAAATATATCATCCTCTATATTTTCATTCGGTATCGTGTAAGTATTTAATTCATCATCCTCCTCAGCTTCTTCATCCTCTTCTTCAAGTTCATCACCCTCTCCCTCTTCATCCGACAATTCGTCTGCCTCCTCCTCCTCGTACTCTTCACTCCCCTCTTTCTCATCATCAGAGTGACCTATTTTATTTTTTATTTCAAAATGTTCATCATCGCTCTCTTCATCATACTCATCAAATCTTTCGCTTATGCTTGACATATCAAGTGAAATAATAATTTATAAGTGGCCAAGAATATGCGCAGTGATTCGAGCACAGATTATGGATAACAAAGCGTGAATAAGATTTTCCTTGTTTTTTGTTTTGTTCCGCTTAGTTTCGCTCTATTTCACTGTTTCGCTATGTATCGCTATGTATCGCTGTATCGCTATGTATCGCTATGTATCGCTATGTATCACTATGTATCACTATGTATCACTATGTATCACTATGTATCACTATGTATCGCTATGTATCACTATGTTTCTCTATGCTTCTCTATGCTTAGCTTTGTTTTATTTCGTATTATTCCTCTTTATTCCGCTTTATTCCGCTTTATTCCGCTTTATTTCGCTTTGTTCCGTTTTACTTTTTTTTTTTTTTTTTTTTTTTTTTTCTTCTTTTTTAGCTGAACTGTTCAGGAATAATTTTCTTGCATTTGCTCATATTTTTTGTACGCAAAGCTGAAAGGAAAAAAAAAAAAAACTCAAAGAAGGGGCTAACGTTAATATCATATATGAAATGATGTGCCCTTGTGCACATGTGCAGGAATGTACCCAAGTATATATACAAGGACGTATGCGTGCATATATGCATGCGCACGTACGTATTATGCATTTATGTAGTAATACATTCGCTGTTACTTTCCTAAACAGCGTAAGAGTAACTGACTCTTCAAAAGCACAGTTCCCTGTGAAGGTACATATTAACACGTTTTTCTCGGGCGTATATGTGGAGACTGACGTGTGTAGTACTTAAAGTCTATAATGATATGAATGCACGAATGTGTGTATATGTTATGCACACCTATTTTTGCGTATACGCATAGATGATTAAAAAGAAGCAAAAAAAGAGAAAAAAAAGGAGGGAAAAAAGGAGGTCATGGCAAGGAAAAGCAAGTAACTTGACATGAAGTAAGCGTGTGTTCATATATATTCATATGTAACTCTATTTACACATATTTATATATATTTACATATATTTATATATATTTACATATATTTATATATATTTACATATATTTATATATATTTACGCATATTTATATATATTTACATATATTTATATATATTTACATATATTTATATATATTTACGCATATTTATATATATTTACACATATTTATATATATTTACATATATTTATATATATTTACACATATTTATATATATTTACATATATTTATATATATTTACATATATTTATATGTATATTTACGTGTGTATATTTTCGCGTGGCGGGAATTACGATTGACAGTTGAGCAGGGTGTTTATTACCAAAAAAAAAAGAGAAAAAAAAAAAAAAATTTATATTATTTTATATTTCAGTACCCATTTAACGCGTCCTTCCATAGTGCTAATTTAAACCGAGTTCTGGGAGTACTTGTAGCGTTTAAAAAGGGTTAAATGTAGTAAAATTTTGTAAAATGTAATAATATCGAATAAGATGAAGTCAAATTGATAAGACGAAGTCAAATTGATAAGATGAAGTCCAATCGAATAAGATAAAGTCAAATCGAACAAGATGAAGTCAAATTGATAAGATGAAGTCCAATCGAATAAGATAAAGTCAAATCCAATAAGATGAAGTCCAATCCAATAAGATAAAGTCCAATCGAATAAGATAAAGTCCAATCGAATAAGATAAAGTCCAATCGAATAAGATAAAGTCCAATCGAATAAGATAAAGTCAAATAGAATAAGATGAAGTCAAATCGAATTAGGGAAAAATGCGTAATTCTCACATTTCTTTCCCCATATTTTAAGTAGAGCTTAACAAACTTTAACAAAAGCGCTATATTACTGCAAATTGTAATTTTCCCTTTTCCGTATTTCACTTTAATTTCCATAATAGAACATGATAAAAAAATGCAAAATTGGAGGTTCCAGCTTTTGCTTTTATTTAGACTTATATGGACTTCATTTTATCGTCATATTGACTTTACCTTTATATGGCTTTCGTTTTATCCTCATACTGCCTTCATTTTGACGTAGTCCTGATATCCACCTTGCTTGTCTTTTTGTGTCCAATTTTTTTTTTTTTTTTTTTAAGAAATCTTTAATAAACATTGAAATAACATTTATTATTACGAGTACAAAAATGAAAAAGAAAAATTCAAGTCCATTACAAAAGGATACATACATATGACATTAACTGTTCCTTGAATGGAATTGAAAAAAACTATTTACTCCATATATCCTATCAGAAAAGGGGTATTAACTGCATATTTCATAGTGTGTGCCTTTCAAACATTCATACATACTGAAAAAAAAAAAAAAAAATGTAATAACCTAATAACCTAATAGCCTAATAACCTAATAACCTAATAGCCTAATAACCTAATAACCTAATAGCCTAATAACCTAATAGCCTAATAACCTAATAGCCTAATAACCTAATAGCCTAATAACCTAATAGCCTAATAACCTAATAACCTAATAACCTAATAACCTAATAGCCTAATAGCCTAATAGCCTAATAGCCTAATAACCTAATAGCCTAATAACCTAATAGCCTAATAACCTAATAGCCTAATAACGCAATAACATAATGCGTGAACACCTTGTAGAGATAAATGATAAAAACAAAAGATAGTAAATCATATACTGTTTGCCAAAATATAAAATGGTTAGTTTTACTTTTTCGTCCATTAATTTTAATACATGAATAAATTTAAAGTTTACCAAGGTGAATATATGTTTCATTATGTCGCATACTAATTTCAACTGGTGTTCAATTCGAAGAAGTGTAATTTAACAGTTCATCATACAATTGCTTTTTAATTAATATTTTAAAATTATTTAATAAATATTTTATTTCATATTGTGGAAAGTTACATATAGGGATTCCCCCTTAATACTGTTGCATAGAGAGATCGGATGAAAAGGATAAAAGACAAAATAGCTAGCTAATCCATCAATTCGTAAAAATGTGTTACACTCACATTTGCAGCTCACACAAAATAGACTTTTATTTATATAAATGAAATTCATGTGTACCTAAATGCAGTCTTAACTTTTTATACATTTACCAAGTGAACGTTAGTACACAAACTGTGGAAAGATAACCTAAGTGGATGCTGTAAAGGAATGCCTCTACTACTACTACCATAATTACTATCACTATTACTACCACCACATACTACCGCTTAACAAAATAGCCTACAATTTTTTTTTTTTTTTTTTTAATTTTTCCTTACGTATAATTTTTTTTTTTTTTTTTTTCCCATCATTTAATTATATATTAACCAGTTTTAATTTTAACAAAAGAAAAACAAAATCGTTTGAAGACCGTCTAAAACATAAGAACAAAATTTGAAAAGAAAAAAAAAAATAAAATTACATTTATGAATTGTTGTTTTACTTCTTGACATATGAGGTTAAAATGAATTGAAAACTATAAAAAAAATAATATATATTTATGCCATTTGTGTGAGTAATTTGAACATGCACATAGCGTTATGTAACTTCTTTTTCTTTTTCGACATAATGGTGGAAATAAAACATAAAACAAAATTGAAATGGAAAAAGGAGCATGGTACATAAAGACAAAAAAATTAATAAAAAAAAAAAAAAAAAAAAAGACACAAGGTTAACAATATATTATATGTATATGTATGTGGGCGCGTGGAACATCATCCGAAAACTACTTTTACTACTTTGTGAACCATATATATATATACATATGCACAAGAAAAAAAACAAAATAATTATGGGCATTAGACATATAAAATAATGTTTAAATAAATAAAAATAGTAATATTAATTAAAGCCAATCCTCCATAAGAATTACAGAAGGTACAATATGAACCATTCATAAATATATATATAAATATATATGTATATATAAATCTTTTTTTTTTTTTTTTATTTGGTACCTACAGAAATGGAAAGGAATGTAAAAATCACCTATACACACAGGTGATTATTTTAGTATTTTATTTTTTCTAATTATTATGCAACGTATAAAAAATGAAAACGGATACGTATCACCCACACGGCCGCTTAAGGTACAGACATCGCCTCCATCGTACATGCGTATACACAGGTGTGCAAACATATGCAAGTATGCAAGTATTCAAGCATGGATGTATATATATATATATATATATTTATTTATTTATTTATTTATTTATAAATGCACATACGAAAAATGTTATACTTGAAAACGCTAAAGGAAAAACCGTTCACAGTAGTAGAATTTCACAAATTTACATAAAAGGTGAAAAGACAAGGAGTACATGCAATGTATGTCTACAAATAAAATCTTAACCATATTTATGCTCTAATGGAAAAACTGAAATGCGCCCTCTGCTATATTTTTTTTCACTCCGTTAATTTTGTTCATGTTTTTATTCATTTCGTTCATGCTTTTTTTCATTTCGTTCATGTTTTTATTCATTTCGTTCATGTTTTTATTCATTTCGTTCATGTTTTTATTCATTTCGTTCATGTTTTTTTTCACTATGTTCATAATTTTTATTACTGGATTAATTTTTCTCACGTTGTTCATGTTTTTTTTCACTATGTTCATAATATTTATAACTCGGTTAATTTTTCTCACGTTGTTCATGTTTTTTTTCACTATGTTAATAATATTTATAACTCGGTTAATTTTTCTCACTTTGTTCATGTTTTTTTTCACTATGTTCATAATATTTATAACTCGGTTAATTTTTCTCACTTTGTTCATGTTTTTTTTCACTTAATAATTTGTTCACTCGCTTCATTTTTTTAATTTTTTTTTTTCTTAGAAGGCCAGCGCGAGCATAATGCTGACAAAGGAGGAAAGGGAAACAATTGCACACATGGCAATATTTCCGACGCTGTTTAGAATGACTGCGGAAATCATTGCGTTAATGATACTCGAGAAAGCCCTAGCTGTAAAAAGTAGACCAAATATGGGGCCAAAATTTTTCGTTCCAAATGTGTGTGCAGTTATAGATGGAAAAATGGAAAATGTTCCTGCATGACAAAAAAAAATAAGGCAAACCCAAACTGAGTAAGTAATTCTTCCATAAATACCTGACAATGTTAAGGTAACTGTTAAGAAACTCATTAACATACTCATTAATATTAATGCAGTTTTAAAACTTGTTAAATCACTTATAAACCCCCAAAAAAGTCTTCCAAAGATGTTAAAAAGAGATGAAACAGCACCCATTAGAGATAAAGATCTATCATCTATATATAAATAATTTAAACCAAATATTTTCCAAAATATTTGAGTATAAGAAATAGCTTGCCAATTAAAAAAAACCATTAACCATATTAAAATAAAATCACGATTAATAAATGTACTATTCGATTCTCGAAATGAAAAATTCGATGTATTTGATAATGTCCTAAATGAATTAGTTATCCCATTATTTTTATAAGTAAAACTTTTATTTTCACAATATAATAATTTACTACTTTTATCATTATATGCCATAAATTCTTTTGAAGAATCATTTGTATCTGAAATTAAACATGCACCAATGAATTGAATTATGGCAAAAAATATACCCTCATATATAAATAAATATGGTACTTTATTTAAAATGTCCAGATTACTAAAATATTTCTCCTCTGTACTCTCGAATTCTGGGCTATAATCAGGCATATAATTATATTTATTTATAAAATAGTTTTGCATGGGGCATATTATAAAAACCGCCAATCCTCGTCCCAGGAAAATTATCCCGCTTATCTAAAAAATATGTCAGTTAAAATATTTGGCAATGGGGATTAAGGGGAAAAAAAAAAAAAAAAAAAAAGAAAAAAAAAAGAGAGAAGAGGGAAGAAAAAAAAAAAATTCGCAAACGAAACTCAATTTGTTGTAACAGAAACATGTAACTTGCAGAGTATCTATGTGTATGCATCATCCCGTTGAGGATTATGCACACGTGAATAAACATGAGCATATGGATGTGTTGGTAGGTATATATGTATGTAAGAATAATTATATGTGTGTTGGTGTGTAAATATATACATAAACACACACGAATGGACGCACACCACTTGCAAAGAGTAATTCCTCACCACTCCCTTGTGGTCGTAGTGCTTCTTAACAGCCACAGAAAGGGGGATAGGGTATGCTATCCCGCAGCCTATCCCGCACAATATTCCATAAGTCATTAAAAATAGATAGAAATTGAATACAGTAAAATAGGATAGTAAAATTCCTAGGCACATCAACCATCCTCCTAATAAGACACTTATTTGAGGACCCAAATTTTGATTTAAAATTCCCCCAAAAAAACCAAAGAAGCACTGAAATATTAGTGTTAATACATATATCCAACTACTATCTTTATACGTAACATTAGAACATCCTATTATCTTCATATATGATATAACATACACACTTATGTTTGAGAAGCAGTAAATACTACCTAATGTGCAATGTATTAAAAAACCTCCTAAAATTATTTTATATTTTGACCAGGCTTCCGAATTTTCTTCTTGTTTCATCTCTAAATATGCTGTTTCGATTTCGGTAAAATGAAAAGGGGAAAAGGAAAGCGGAAAAGAAAAAAAATAGAACAGAAAGATGCTACTCCTTTAACCTGGCGCATATATTTATTTTTATATACTCACTTATTTTTTTTATTTACTTATTTATTTATTTATTTACTTAATTTTTTTTTTTTTTTTTTTTTTTTTTTTTTTTTTTTTTTTTTTTTTTTTTTATTATTATTTTTATTATTATTTTTATTTTTATTTTTTTGCCATATATATTTCCTTCTTTTTTTTTTTTTTTATAAACAAATATGTACAATTCAATGTGCAAATATTCTATTCAAACGCAGAGAAATAGTGATATAAACCTCAAATGAATGGTTTATTGAATGTCCACTCATTCGTTTGATAGTATTCCCACTCGTTTGTTTGCTAGTATTCCCATTCGTTCGTTTGCTAGTTTGCCCATTCGTTCGTTTTCTAGTTTGCCAGTTTTCCAGCTTCTTCGCTTCTTTTTTTTTTCAGTTTGTACACTAATATCATTATGTCTTTGCCTACCAGCAGCAGTTAATCATTTCCTTTATTATATTGTTATAGGAAAATTTTTTTTTTTTTCTATTTCATCTTCTGTTTCTTTGGCATGAATGGCTTCTTTTTTTTCTTTTTTCTTTTCTTTTTTCTCTTTTTTTTTTTTTTTTTTACATTATTATATGAGAATAAGTATTCCTCTACAAAAGAACATAAAGTTTAGCTCTCCAACGCACACTAAAAAAAAAAAAATAATAAATACACATAAATGTTTGTATGTATAAATATATATATATATATATGTATATATATATTCGTAATATGCCTATTTTTATATGTACGTATATTTAATGCAATTTTTATTTTCCTTGCCCTAATGAAGCAAAAAAAAAATCTCTACACAGTATGGGGGAAAAAATTGGGTACAGTAGAAGGCGCTTTTTTTTTTTTTTTTTTTTTTTTTTTTTTTTTCTTTTTTGGGCTTAAAAATATTATTTAAGAAGGTTAGCATTGTGACTTGAAGGAACACAATTTTTAACTATTCATTTTAAGGTAATTTTGTTTCAGTGTTTTATTTTCTTTCTTTTTTTTTTTGCCTTTTTCTTATTTCTTTCTACATAAAAGGTACCCCAAAAAAAAAAAAAAAAAAAAAAGAGAGAAAAAGAAAAAGAAAGAGCGCGAGTAAGAGTAATAGTAAGATTAAGTGTAAAAGAAACATAATATACTGTGAGAGCATGTGAACAAAACACTGCTATGCGTGCACATTTAAAACAGGTTCATCTAATAACTCTTTGAAAACATTTCAATAACTCCTCCCAGTTTAAGGCTCCAAATGTGCACATCCTTACCTGTGTATGATTAAGAAGTTTACTTACATATTGCATTATTACATATGTGTGTACATTATTTATAGCCGATCCATGAAAAATGCTTTTTTTAAGCAATGTGTTCTTTCGGTCAAGAAGCAAAAGAGTTCATGTGAGCTTAGTATCCTCCTGTGCAAGTAACTATATTTATTCTACTTATATTTCTCCTAATAAATCCAAGTTTAGATTGGCATTAAGGAAACATGACCCAGTTATTAACCGACACGTGTTCGTAAAATTTTGTGAAAAATCAAAAACAAAAATCAAAAATGTGTTTTATTCTATCGCTACACCCCCTAACAACTGTTCATCGTACACGCACGCACACATTTGTACATGTGTATATATAGTATATGAATTTACGTAAACGCGCACATTTGTATGTCTATGTTTTTATATATATGTGTTCATATAGATATACTTATACGTACACATATACGTATATATACCTAGTTAAACACGAATTGAGCGTTTAATCTTTTTAGAAATTTTATTTTTTTTTTTTTTTTTTCTCCTCCATTGCAGGATGTTTTACCAGAAGCACATAAAATCAAAAACAAAAAAAAAATTAACGTTGCACGGAATTAACTACGCGCGTTTCACAGGTATCTGCTGCTTGATGCTCTTTGAAAGCACGTCCTTCCGATGAACAGAAAATTATGTATATACTTGTACTGGGATGTATGCATATATTTTTTTTTTTTTTTTCTTCTTAGGGAAGAACAAGAACTTAAGGCCCCTTTTAAAAAGAGTAGAGAAGTCATATCTATATGGAAAATTCAACAAACTAGTAGACAACACTTACAGGTAAATTTAAAGAGCAAATAAGTTGTACAAGCGTTGTATAAGCATCAAATGTGCGTGTAAAATGGTGTGACAAAGAAAAAAAAGAATGTACTTCACACAAATATGCGTAACGTTTATTATATAATTATAGCATATATATAAATCATACTTTATGTATTTTTTATTTTTATTTTTATTTATTTATTTTTTTTTTTTTTTATCCAAAATTTAAAATTTACAGGAGTCTTCCAAGAATGAGCTGATCTTTTTTTTTTTTTTTTTTTTTTTTAAACCACTACTCTAACTAATGCTGTTATTACTCCTATGATAATTATATATGGATGCATTTATTTTTTCTCAATCTGTGCTCATCCCTATGACAAAATAAAAATTTTTGAAAATTTTTAATATATATTATTTTAAAAAGATGGAAAAAAGGGAGCTACATATTATTTTGTAATTTCGAATTGTGTGTACTGTACCCTTTTCGTAAAATTATAAAAAATTTGCTTAGCTGTCAATCTGCATAAATAAAAATGGAAAAACGTAAGACCTACATTGCCCTTTTAACTCATACGTTGATATTTCATTTTTCTTCATACACTGTACCCGGGTGATATTTCACTATATCGCACTAAACCATATTGTATTTTATTAAATTATATCATGCTGTAGCGTATTGTATTTTATTAAATTATATCATGCTGTAGCGTATTGTATTTTATTAAATTAAATCATGTTGTAGCGTATTGTATTTTATTAAATTAAATCATGTTGTAGCGTATTTTGTTTTATTAAATTAAATCATGTTGTAGCGTATTTTGTTTTATTAAATTAAATCATGTTGTAGCGTATTTTGTTTTATTACATTTTATCTTATTTTTCGTTTTGTAATTTTATTTATTTTTTTTAATTGTAAATTGTAAAAAGTATTTCGTACAAATGTAAACATATATGCTTCCTTTTGTCCATCCTTCATTTATTCCTTCCTTCCTTCCTTCCTTTTTTTTTTTTTTTTTTTTTTTTTTTTTTGAACGATTCTAAGAATATAACAAGTTTAGGTAAAAAAAAAATATACATGAAGTAACAATAAAAGGTGTGGGATGTGAACATATATATGCGTATGTATATATGTGTATGTATATATGCGTATGTATATATGTGTATGTATATATGCGTATGTATATATGTGTATGTATATATGCGTATGTATATATGCGTATGTATATATGCGTATGTTTCTATATGTATGTATACGCAATAACAGCGATAATGATGTGCAAAGAAGGGAAGGCCTTTCCCCGCTTAAGGATAATGTAAACATAAGAGAATGACGCATACATGTAGTTCTCTTCTGTAGTTATAATTACAAAATAACATAAACTTGATATGAGGAAAAGAACATTATCCATCATAAGAGAAGCTGTTTCGTTAAAATATTTTTCTTTCACTAATAAAATAAATAACAGCTTCTTCGTTTCATTTGTTGATAAATATAAACAAAATTTTATAATAAATACAAATTTACACACATATTTATCAACATATAGTCATAACAACTCAAAGGATTGCATTACCATCAATGTAAAGTCTATATTATGTAAACATAATGTACTACACAATCAAAGAGTTAGCATATTGTTCCCTATAAAATGGGGTTCTCTTCTTCCTATTTGTAATAAGCACATGTTGGGGTTTCCTATAAAACAAAAGCAAAAATATAGTTCCCTTATTAGTAAGTATCTTACCTGGAAGTTGATAACGGAAAAATATAACTCCACTTCTACAGTAGTAGCTACCACCCTTATTGGTACTAACTCTAATTTACATAACAGTTATAGTACCAGTAATGATGGAAAGAACAATAACATTGATGGACGACCCCCCCTGCAGAGCAGTAGTGTAAAAGATGATACAAACTATGGAGGGGATAAAACCCAAATGGCAGTTCTTAACACTGTGTGCAGAAAAATATATTATTTAGGTATAAACAGAATAAAGAATGAAAAGGAGTGGGAAAAATATATAATAGATTTTTGTAAAGAAATAAAATATTATGAATTTATAAATTTAAAAAGTATCTTTATGCTTTTACTAGGCATAACAAAAAGCAAGGAACATGTAAAAAATATATCATCATTTACTATTATTAAGAATGATATAACTCATCAACATTATAAAAAAAAAATACATATTTATGATATCGTCTATATATATATAGACATTTTAGCAAAAAAAATTAAAAGCATGACTAAAAATCAATTGAGCATATTTTTGTATTTACTGCAAAAATGGAATAAAACCCAAAAGTATGAAGATATTATTTACACCATTATATGTGAACAGATTTCAGCTAATACCAAGATGAGGAACTTCAACGTTCGAAGTTTCTGTAGCATATTGCACCTTTATGCAAAGAACTATCAAATTTATGCAAATTTTGATAATAGCCAAAACAATCGAAATTACCAAAATACTGAAAAGCGCTTCTGCATAGGTACAAGCAGAGAGGATACTGCCAACAAACTCAGTAGCAGCATGAAGAATTGCATAGTGACAGATGAACATATAAAAAAAATTGTGAGTAAATTTTTAAGGACCAAATTTCGTCTTGAGGATGTATTATACTTTCTTTCCTCAATGTATAAATTGAAAATAAATAAAAATAGTATATTTGAAAGTTCATTAGTACAGATGTTGAATGAAAATTTAATAAATGCAAATTACTTCTTAACACCATCGTTAGTCCTACAGTTGGCTAACTTAAATATCTACAATGAAGAGTTATATAAGAAATTAAAATGTATTATAATGCAGAATTATTATTTTTATAACTCAGTCCATATAACAAATATATTTTATGCCTTTTCCAAATTTAATGCAGATAGTGCAGTATATGACCTTTTTGAAAAACTGTCTACCCATATTATGTACAATTTTCCTCAAAAGGAAAAACCAAGTAGCAGTATGAAGGAAGAACAAAACTTATGCAGTCCAACCAATGAAAATACACAGAATAGATGCATGAATAACATCTTTAGCACATTTAACATTTTTCAAGTAACAACCATTATAAACAGCTGCTTGAAGTGCAATTACATGAAGTACGACTTTTTCCATGCCCTCCTTTTAAAGGTATTCACTCCAACGGAAGCCGTAACTGCAGTGGAAGGAGTAACAAGCGAAACAGAACAGATCCAGGGGCAGCATACCCTAGACAACTTAGTGAACCATTTGGATGTGATATCAAAAATTTTAAAGTCCTTCAAAATTTTCGTTTATAAGCATATAACATGTTTTCATCACTACGACAAGGGGAACGAAGATAAGAATCCACAAGTTGGGCAGTATACCCGTCCAAACAATTGCCCACTTGAAGATGTCTACTTCGATGAAGGATACCCCGTTTGCTTATTAAACAAAGAGTGGGTTCACAAAAAGGTGTATAGGTACGCTTCAAATTATTGCTTAAAAGGTAATGATGATAATGATCGTCATTACGATTGTTTTTTTCTTCCCTATGTAGATCAGAACGAGGTTAGCAGTAAAAAGATAAGGGAGCAAAATAAATTTGAATTATTTTGGGACAATGTAAGTGAAAAAATAAGAATTATAATTGAGAACAATTTATATGATGAGAAGTTAAAATACATTTTGCACAATTTAATGCTTTGCCTCTCCTTCAGCGAAGTAAGATTTACAAATTTACATGCATATTGTCAGGTTATTGTTAAAGAGAATTTTCACTTCTTTACACTGAACAGTTTATATATGTACATAAAGATATGGTATAAATTTAAAATTTTCAATTATGAAATTTTGGAAATCCTACTTGAACAAATATATAAAAATTTTCATTTACTCCAAGATAAGAAGAAAATAAAAATAAATTTATTGTCATATATTATTTTTAAAAAAATAAATACCCAAAAAGGAAATCAACTTATTCATTTATTTTTATATGAAGGGGAGAATAACAAACTAAAATTTGAAAAGGAAAATTTGAAAGAAAAAAAAAATTTTAATCCGACAAGTACATGGGATCTCCCAACAGAAACTCAATTAAAACAAAATTTTAAAAATGTAGAGATATGTTCAAACTTTCCCATAATAAACTATGATGAAGTGGATAATAGAAGTTATAATGGTGCAACAAGGGATGATAACAGTTTGAGTGAGGAAAAAAGAATTAGTGAGTGTGCTACCATTGTTCAGGGAAAAAAGGAAAAGGCATCTTCCTCAACAAGAATCAACGAATCAGTTTGTAAACAAGTAGAAAGAACAGAATCTACTCCTTGTAGTTTGCATTTTTTTGACTACCTAAACTTTTCGCTGTTCTTAATTCTCACCCAGAAGAGTAATGCTGATGGGTGTTTTGAACTGAGCGCGCTTTTTTCCAAAGGGGGGAGTAGTAGTAGTAGTAGCAGTAACAGCAGCAGTAACAGCAGCATTGTGCTAATGCATTTCTCTGAAGGGGGGAAAGAAGAAGTATTAGAAAAATACTCAAAAAGGGTTGAAAAAAATATACTCAATAGAAAAGAGTCTATTGTTCGTTTTTTCCTAATTTTTGCGGACTACCTAGGAAATGAAAAAAGTAGTCTACATATTTTTCAGATGCTATACATTTTGCATTTCATAAAAATTATAAACGAAGATATTTATTCAGATATAATGAAATTAGAAAAAATGAAAAATTTTAGTTCCCCTAGTGCAGCAAACAAAAGTGAAGCGTATCACAACAAGAAGATTTTTCGTTTACGAAAAGAAGATTTGCAATTTATAAACTTAGCAGGAGGGGGTAATACCACTGAGCGCGATGAAGTAGCAGGAGATGAATTCCAATGTGAGCACACACCCTGCTATAGTTTCTCCTTGCATGAAAATAACACACACTATGCACATTATGCATATTATCGGTATCAGTATGAAAGCGTGAAGGAATCCATTAGGTCCTTATCAAAAGTGTTCAAAACGTTTAAATATAACCAGGCGATATGTGCGAGTCGCGAGAGTAAGTATTCCCTAAAAAGAATTGAAGTGTTTTATAAATTAAGTACCTTTTTAACGGTAGACATGATGTTTGAGTTAGAAAAAGAAAACCAAGAATTTTATCATTTTCTTTTATTTTATCCTCAAGAATTAAAAAGAACAATCGTAAGTGTGCGAGAAGATGGTACTTCCTTTTTTAAGTATGAATATGACGATTCTCCTTTGATACATACCGAAATTTTATTTATTTATAATTTTTTAAAAAAAATATTTCCAAAAAATATTCGTTTCAGTATTGTAGACACAACTCAGTTTATTACACTCTCAACGTATGAAAATGAAAAAGTGAAAACTGAAAGAGTGTGTGAACATGTTTTTAATAATGATATTAAGTCAAACGCAATAGAGTTTATTTTAGAGCACATCATGGGGATGTAATGAAGTGGCGGTTGGAAGTGCCTTGTGAGCATACATATATGTACGTATGTACATACCTACGGGACTATATATATGCGAGTATATATGTGTGCATATTTGTGCCGCACATTTTGAGAATATCTCCCTTTTAGAAGAAAACATCTCATAAGTTTTCATTCCCATGTGCAAATGTGCGCGTGTAGCAAATGAACTACCATATTGCAAATACAATAAGTTTTTTCTTTTTTTAAAAAAAAATATAAGGATGATTCAACAAATTTATGCATAATAAAAAGAGTTAACATGTGCGTATATAAATGAAAATAAAAAGGAAACATGAAATTTAAGTTACATGCAAATTTTGTAATCATTAAAAATGTACTTTAATGAACTTTAAAATTTTGTAATGCGTTAGTGTTGCGACAATGTCCCAAAAAGGGTTTATAAAAAATAAAAGCATCAAATAAGTAGCCAAAAAAAAAGCTAAAAAAGGAACTAATAAAACACTGTAATAATGCAGGGGTACCGTACTGTAATGTTACATTAATGTGAAGAATTACATAAACAAATAAAAATAATTAGCAATATTTCTTTAAAAAAAAAGCGTCTTTTTTTATTTATTAAGGAAAAAAAATTTATTTTTATACTTCTTCCTTTTGTAAGAATATAAATGGAAACGGAAAATAAAATGGAAAATAAAAATGAAATTAAAATGAAAAAAAAAAAAAAAAATCTCAGTCACTGTAATTATACATGTTTTTACCCATATCCTTAACAACATGACCCAGTTCAGGCGATTTTGTATAATTTTCTTCGTTATCAATGTTACTTGACGTTTCCACAACATTTTTTTTATTTAAATACTTAATTTTCATAGAATTTTTTGATAAAGAATGAGATAATTTATTATTTATTTCAACTACTTCTTTGGAAGCTCCTCCTTCTTCGTAATTGTTTTGAAGCCCTTTAATTTTATTCCTCTTATTTTTCTTTTCTCTCCTGTAATTACTTGTCAGAATTATAAAATCATGAATAACGTTCACCCATATATTCCTATCCTTATCCATGGTTTTTAAGTATAAATAATTCTCTTTTTTTTCTCTTTTCTTCCTGTACTTTATGTAAAAGTATTTGTGGCTGTAAACGTCGCTGTACACGTTGACTACGTACTCCAGTCGTATGTATCCAACTCTGTTCGTATCAACCTGTGAATAGGCAAATGCCCACAAAAGTGCATACGTATGTATACGTGCCGATATACGTGTATATATATATATATATATATATAATATATATATATATATATATATATATTATATATATATATATATGTGTGTGTGTATTTTCAAGTGTATAACGCTAGGCAGAAACGCAAGGCACAGTACTAGAACAGGAACATACAAGCAATGATTTAATTTTTTTTTTTTTTTTTTTTAATTATGTATGCAAGTATACAGATATTTGATAACCTTTGCGTCCGATTCTTCATTGTAGTAACACCAGTAAAATTTTCCTTTAAAAAAGTGTAAGTAAAAGTAATACTTGTTATAAAATCTTTTTATGTAGAAATTGCTATGCAGTAGATATCCATTCAGGTTCTTTGAGAAGAGACGAATTTTATCCTCAGTCGCTAGATTTGATATGTTTTTATAAATGGCTGTACAGGAAAAAAAAAATAAATAAATGTATATTCACATTTACATTATATATCGCATGTACATGTCGATATTAATGTTGCACACAATTTGAGAAAATGAAACTAGTTATTTACATTACGGCTATTCTGTACATACATATGTATACATATATATATATATATATGTGCGTGTGTATATATCTATATGTGTATGTACGTATGTATGTATGTGTATATGTATGTGTATATGTATGCATATATGTATGTGTATATGTATGTGTATATGTATGTGTATATGTATGTGTATATGTATGTGTATATGTATGCATATATGTATGCATGTATCATTATGCACATACACTTGCGGGCTTGACGCGCCTTTTCAAAATTCTTACTTGAGCTAACGTCCGTTTCTTTAATCGCGTCGAAGTACTCCATACCTTCGTTTATAAGCCATTCTATTTTCTCATTATTTTTACTTTGGTTTTTCTGAACAGATATTATAGTTTCAATGAAAAGAGAAGTGTATATCTGATCATCCTTTTTTATACAGTCTAAATTAATATAGTGGAAAGATAAACAAGCTGTAGCAACAATCTGATTTTTGTTAACTATATTAAAATACATATTGCAAGGAAATAATTTTTTTATTATGTCTGTATATATATGAATTTCAGCCGATCCAATATAGGTATTTTTTAAAGTCCCTTTTTTATAAACCTCTACTGTTAATATAGTGTTGTTCTGTTTAACGGCCAAGTTTTTTCTTTCCTATTCTTGTTAAAAAACAAATTTTATATTGTAATAAAATTTACACAAAAATGCATAGGAAGAGCAACAGACTTTGTGCAAGTTTTCCCGCACACAAAAAAAAGAATAAACGAATAAATAAATAAAATGGAATAACACAAAACGAATAAAATAAAACAAATAAAACAAATAAAACAAAACAAATAAAACAAAACAAATAAAACAAAACAAATAAAATAAAATAAAACAAACAAAACAAATAAAATAAAACAAAACAAATAAAATAAAACAAAACAAATAAAACAAATAAAACAAAACAAATAAAACAAATAAAATAAAACAAATAAGTGTTTTTCCCCATTTATTTATTAAAGACACATTTCTTTCCATTCTTTTTGCATACATTTTTTTGAAGCATTCAAAAATGAAGCAGTACACGACAAAATGAGTAGTTACAACAAAGTAGTGCAGTGTACAAGCATGTAAAATAAACTGAATTATCATTATCACTATCACTGTCTTTCCTCTTTTTCTTTTTTCTCTCTATTTACTTCAATGTGTATCTTATTGAGGTACTGCTTGTAGTAGTGGGTGTAGGCATACCTATTGCCTATTTTCAGATGAACAATATACTTGCTATTATCATCATCGCCAAATTTTAAATTTATGTGATGAATTTGAATTATAATACTGAATGATTCATATTTATGAATATTAAGAAGACGGTATAACTGACCTAGGAATGAGGAAAAAACGATATAACGAAATGACGATATAACGAAATGATGAAATAAAAAAAAAGCATCCCACGTGCTCTAAATGCTCCTATTTGTTCAAATTTTAAATTGTAAATGTGTAAATCATAAAAATATAAAATGGATTAAAAAAAAGAAAAAAAATTTGATTCCCCTTAAAATTTACTACGCTTTGATTGATATGTTCTTTTTTTCTAATTTTATTACCAATAGGTTTATTTTCACTTATGTGAGGAAATAATTCTCGATTTCTGCATACACACAGAGTACATACTGACGCAAGAAAACAACTACCAACATAGAGCAAATTGTGTGTATCTAAATAAAACATAATTAAATAAGTATATTCTTACAAAATAATTATGAAGAAGGAGTGTTTACATTCACAGTAAATTGAAGTTTGAAAGAGACATGCTCATCTTTAAGAAAAAAAAAAAAAAAAAAAAAAAAGTTAAAGAAGGAAGCGAATATTCAAATAAACAGATAAACAACTTTATCAATTTTTTGATTTGTTCTAATTTTACAAACGAAAAAAGAGAACAAACAGAAGGAAAAATAGGAAAATAAAAAAAAATAAAAATAATAAACAAATAAACAAATAAACAAATCAAAATAAATAAAGTAAAACAACAAACAAAATAAATAAAATAAAGCAACCAAAATAAATAAATCAAAATAACTAAAATAAAGCAAACAAAATAAAACAAAATGGGAAAGAATAGAATTTACGTAGTTTTACCTCAATTCGCTCATTTGTTTAAAATTGTATTGTTAATTATTAACATTAAAAGATTAATTTGAAAAATGGAAAATATTCCAAAAAATTACGCACCTATTTTTTTTTATAGAAAAAAAAAAGAAAAAAACAAAATTGCAACTATAATCAAGTGTGTGCAAATGTGTTGGAGTTAGAAATTAATCAATCGACGGAATTATTCGTCTAGGTAAAAATATTAAATACATCAAACGTGTTTATCAGGTTAAACAAGTTAAAAATAGTAAACACGTGCGAAATTCTGAATATGATAAAAATAGTTAAATTCCTGAAACGACTTTTCCTCTTTTTTTTTTCTTTAGCAGCCAAGTGCTAAATGTATAAAAAGGAAAAACTCATTTCATTTTTATGCATATAAAATATATGTACACGTTTCTTCATTTAAATATTTATTTCATTTCAATTTATTTCAAATGGTCCTTTAAAAAAAAAAGAAAAGTTTGACATATAAAATTACCGTTGATACTTCTCTATTTTTAAAACATCAATATGAACATTGTCTCTTTTAAACATATTTTAATATACATACTTTTTTAATGAACGATTTAGCAAAAAAAAAAAAAGGAAAAATGTAGAAGATGATTTACCACTTTATTATTTCATTTTTTCGCTATTTTGTTTTTTCACTTCATTTGAAAAAAAAATTTAATATAATTTAATATAATTTAATATAATTTAATATAATTTAATATAATTTAACATAATTTAATATAATTTAACATAATTTAATATACTTTAATTCATCTTAATATACTTTGATTCATCTTAATATACTTTAATTCATTTTAATATACTTTAATTCATTTTAATATATTTTAATATGTTTTAATATATTGTAATACACTTATTCAAGTTTGTCCATTTATATATATATATATATTATATATATATTTTTTTTTTTTTTTTTTTGCAAAGTAAAATAATGCTTTCCCTTCGTTTAGCATTATAAACAAAAATAGGGAAAAGAGGAAGATAAAGGAAAAAAGAAAGAAAAAGTAGAAGAAAACGAAAATTGAAATTGAAAGTGAAATTGAAAGTGAAATTGAAAGTGAAAGGGAAAAGGAAAAGGGGCAAGAATTAGTTTGCGCTATACGCAATGTAAAATAAAATTCAAATAAGGAAATTTTTTTTTTTTTTTTAAAGTTACATAAAAATTAAATTATTTAAGTTGTATTTATTTTATATCCCCGCTCTTTTATTTTATCGTTATTTTCTTTTCTTTTCTTTTTTTTTTTTTTTTTTGTTTTGTTTTTCACAGTAACTCATTATTCATATTTTAAAATTAAACATTTAAAACTTATGATCCCACTTCATTAAAACTGAATCTTGTATTTGTATGTGCATTTGTATGTATACCTGTACGTGTACTTTTATTTTGTTTTATTTTTTTTATTTTTTTTCGTCGAATGTATTACGCTTTATAAATATAGATGCTAATTTTATTAACACTAATAGATTTAAAAAGTCAAAAAGGGAAATTCTGAATTTTAAGAAATACAAAATAACCAAAGCGCAAAAAAACAGACATATAGACACATAGACTCGCAGACGCACAAACAAAAAAATAGAAGGTGTGTATGCTGTCAAAATAGGACAAATTTAGGAAAGACCGAAATTATAAAAAGCAGATAAATTGCGTTATTTTCTGGACAGTTCAGGATTTTACAAAAAAAAAAAAAAAAAAAAAAAAAAAAAAAAAAAAAAAAAAAAAAAAAAAAAAAAAAAAAAAAAAAAAAAAAAAAAAAAAAAAAAAAAAAAAAAAAAAAAAAAAAAAAAAAATAAATAAAAAATAAAGAACATAAATAAAAAATAAAGAATTCGTATAAATTAAAAAAAAGAAAAAAAAAAAAAACAAAGTAAAAATACAAATTAAAATAAAAAAAAAATGAACAACTGTATGCAACAACTACGCACGCATGTAATACATAAAATCAAAATAAGACATAAAAATATACAAGCCAGTATTATAGCAGACACATGATTATGGGTTTTAAAAAAACATTTATCATAAATAATGAAGAAGACTCAAAGGAAAATTAGTATCTCTTTTATCAATCCTCTTCATTTTATTCTTTCCCCTCTTCACGCTCCATCCTCCCGTAAGCTGCTCTAATTTTTTTTTTTTTTTTTTTTTAAAAAAGAATGATTGATTTATTTGATAATATAAAACAGCTAGCTGAAAAAAAAAATAAGAAAAATGCGAAACATATGATACAATTGTTAATTTTTAAAAATGATGTTATTATTGAAAATGAAGTTGATAGAAATGAAGAAACAATAATTGATTTTCCAAGTGAGGATAACAGTGATTTAAGACTGTATGTTGATGGAGTTGATAAAATAAAGGAGGAAATACAAAAAATATATTCTATTGTTGATGAAATATTGGCTTTAAAAAATAAAATAAATATAGCTATAACAGGAGAACAAGAAAATGAGGTAAGTGTGTTATTAAATATGCAAATAAAAAATGCAAACAACCTTATTCAGTCCATAAAAATAGATATAAGAAATTTACGGAAAAAATTCTTATTAAAATCGAAAGATAATAAAGTTATAAAAAAAGCCATACATGATAATTTAATTTATGTATTTAAAAAAGCTTTACATAATTATCAACAAGTACAAAATGATTATCATCATAGTATGAAAGATAAAATGTCTAGGCATATTAAAATTATGTATCCCCATTATAATGAAGATGATATTAATTATGTATTAAATCATGAAAATATTAGTACACAAAATTTGGTTAAATGGAAATTACAAGGACATGAAGATTTAAAAAATGCATTAACAGATGTAGAAACAAAATATAAAGATGTGAAAACCTTAGAAAAAAATGTATATGATTTACATCAAACCATTTTAGAGTTATCAGCTTTAATTGAAATGAATGATGACGTGATAAATAATATATATGATAATATTGATGATGCTCAACATTTTACAGAAAAAGCAAATGCTGATTTGATTGATGCTAGAAATATACAAAAATCTACCTCAAAATGGATGTTCTACATAACTATGGGTGTAATTATCATTATTGTGATAGCATGTCTACCTATCTTGGTAAGGCTCATTTAGGTGTTGCGCCTGTTACAGTTAATCCTGCTCATTTGACCATGGTGCAGAGGACAAAAAAAAAAGGGGGAATAAAGGTGGGGGTAAATATAGGATACTACCTTTGTACGTACAAAAAATTACTATGAAGGAAAAACATTTTAAAAAATAAAAAAAATTTATGTTTTCTTTCCCAAAATTTTTGCCTTATTCAATTTGTCAACATGTAAATATACATATACGTGCACACATTTACGTAAGTACATACGTATACATAAGTACATACATATACATAAGTACATACGTGTATACATAAGTACATACGTATACATAAGTATATACGTATACATAAGTACATACATATACATAAGTACATACGTGTATACATAAGTACATACGTATACATAAGTACATACGTATACATAAGTACATACGTGTATACATAAGTACATACGTATACATAAGTACATACGTATACATAAGTATATACGTATACATAAGTACATACGTATACATAAGTACATACATATTCATAAGTGTATACATATACATAAGTACATACATATTCATAAGTACATACATATTCATAAGTACATACATATTCATAAGTGTATACATATTCATAAGTGTATACATATTCATAAGTGTATACATATTCATAAGTGTATACATATTCATAAGTGTATACATATACATAAGTACATACATATATATATATGTATTTGACACCATTAGCAGCATTCGTAAAATTTGCAAAGAGTATGTTTTTTCATTTTAATGTGAAGTATGTTGCATTGGCATATATATGCTATGTACATGCACAGACACATATACATATTTATGTACAACATTTATTTAATAAACATATCTTATCTGTCTTTTTGCTATATATATTCTTACAAAATTAAATTAATTCTGAATTAATAAACATTTATGTATAATGTACTATAAGCACATTTTTTTTTTTTTTTTTTTTTTTTTTTTTTGTTGTTGTTATTGTTTTGCATATTTATTCGAAAAAAATACATTATTACTATTTACAAATTAAAATTTATTTTTTTATTTTTTTTTTTTTTTTTATGTTAAATTTGGCTAATTCTTTTTTTTTTTTTTTTTCTTTAAATATTTGGGGCTCAAAAAAAAAAAAAAAAAAAAAAAAAAAAAAATCATAATGAAGTCAAAGTTTGTGGAATGCAAATTGTACATTGTGGATGAAGACAACCTTTTTACACCTTACTTTGCCAGTTAAACTGTATGTTCAAAAGTTCGCTAGTTATATAACATACATATATACACCCAATGCACATATGAAAAATATACGAGTATATATATGTTCCGGATGGCACGTTACAAATCTTTCGTTTCAATAAAACGGAAATGAATATACATCTTTCATAAACTTCCTCCTTTCGTATATCTTTTTTTTGATATAGAATAAAATAAAATAAAATAAAACTTGAATTACTTTCCTTAACAAAAGATTTAGTAGTATTACTGAAAAATTTAACAAGTTCATAATTTTTAAGTTAGGTATATCAACATCCAGTTGCCTTTTCACTATTTCGTCTAATGCAGACTCAAAATATTTAATTAATTTTGTACTATCTTGAAACGAGCTAAATAAAGGAATCATATTCTTCTTAACTGTTAATTGAACAAAGGTTTTATATGTGTACAAAATTTTTTCGGATGAATATGTATCGTTTATATAATTTTTTAAAAGATAAAATTGCATATTTATGTTAATTAATCGTGTAGTGGAGTTTATGCTCTTTAAAAAATAATTATTATTGAACATGCCGTATAGTTGTAAAGCATACGCAATATGCAGTGGACTACTAATTACAAGGTTTTTATTACAATCATCTTTTTTTATGTTTCTTGTATTATAGTAATATTTATCATTTTGCATATATCGGTCTAATAGTACATTTAATTTTCTATTAAGTATACTAAAATTGTTTTTAAAAAGTGCACTTACTTTTCTTCCGTTCCATATATACCTCTTTTCGAATAAGGTTAAATCTGGAACTACGTTACTTAACGAGCAAGCCTTTAATTTTTTTGCGAACCATGTTTTTGTTAACAATTTTTTTAACAATAATTTTTTCATTTTTTCAAGAAGGAATAAATACCGTTCAATCCTTAAAAAGGAAAAAAACACATAATAGAAGAAAAAGTTGGAATGAAAATAGTTTATACATTCATTAAAAACCATTGGGTACCTTACGTTTTCTTGTTTCTCTATAATTTCCTTTAATTTGTCTGCAATATATTTTTTTTCCTTCTTAATCATATCTGGGTAAACTAAGTTAATAATACTTTTCTTTTTATTTGTATATACCATATCTTGAAATGCATACATTTTTCTGTACTTTATTTTTATTTTCCTTAAAGTGCTTAAATTGAAATAGTTCTTCTTTATAATAATGTGATATGCTGCCTTTTGAAATTCCCTATTTTTATTTTTATTATGTACAGGTGATAATAAACATACTTTTTTCAAACAATTTGCTACATGTATTATTACATAAAATAACGCCAAAAAAAGCGAAATTATTCTAATAAAAGTTATATTCATTTTTTACCCATTGCCCCTTCCTCATGATATCAATATCAAAAATGTAAAATGCGAATTTAAGTTTTCCTATTTGAAATATGTCTCATTTCAGATAGTTATATGCCCGCTAGTTGCATATCCGCTAGTCGTATATACACTAATTCCACACTGACAATTTGGATACCTACAAATAGGGCAACTACTAATACCACACCGACAATTCTGATACCTACAAATTGGACATCTGTTAATTCCACACCTACAAATTTCACACTTGCTCAATTGACACCTGTTTAATTCACACCTGCTGAATTCACATCTACAAATTCTATACCTACAAATTCCACACCTGTTAATTCTACACCTACAAATTCTATACCTGCAAATTCCACACGTGCAAATTCTATACCTGCAAATTCCACACCTGTTAATTCCACACCTTTGCCTAAAGAAACAATGTCTCTTTATATAGCTTAAAAAGGAGCATAGTTTGTGAGCCCATGCAAGAAAACACCTGCATACCTGCATATCTACATGTAATTTCTATCTGGGTATATTTCTCTATATGCAGGAATATTTTATGTAGCTCTACTACCCTTAATAAGTAAAATGAAAATGAAAAAAACTCTTTTTTTTTTTTTTTTTTGCTTATTATATATGAACCCTTTAGCGATTCTTTATTTTTCTAAGGAAAATTATTTTCACCTTTCATTTAATTCGTTTTTGAGCATATTTTTCATACTCCTAATCTTTCGCGTTTTAACATTTGGTAAAATGTGATATATAAACAGTTAAACCTTTAACCTTTTTCGTACCCCTACTAATGCCTTTAAAAAGCAAAATTGAAAAAATTTTGTACAGGTTAAAATAGTTCAACTATTTGTGGTTTCACACTGCTTGCATTTTCCATTGCTTTTTGTTTTGCCATATGTTGCAATATTTTTCTAAATGTTACAATATTTTTCTCTTTTTTTTTTTTTTTTTTTTTTTTTTTTTGCACAAGTGCGTGAATATTCCTGACCTAAGTATCCGTTTTTTTATAATTGGCATTTAAGCACACCCAAAAAAATGCATTAACTTTTTTGGAGTACCCATATGTATCCTTGTACATGTGTATAATGCATATATTGTATATGCACAATCATATGAAGTAGTTCTAAGGTGTAGTACTAAGGTATAGCATTAACACGACGCATAAATATTTCTGATATGTTCAGAAATTTCTCCTTTCCATACGCTGTAAATATGCAGCTTAATAATACTGAGGAAATATATTGTTATATTCAAAACGTAAATTTATGTAAAAAGAATGTTTACGTTCTTATGTTTAACTCTAAGGAAGTCTAAACAGGTAAGCAGTTTTATTACTCATAATTTACAAGTGTACATAATATATATAATAGCTAAAAGGGGCAAAAAAAAAAAAAAAAATAATAAAATTTTTAGGAAAAATAATAGTTTTTTCTTGAATTATCAAATAATTTTGTGCTTTCTTATAACAGCAACAAATTTCGCTTACATCTAGTTGTCTTGTCATATATTTCTAACTATTCTTTTCTTTTTTTTTTTTTACATGTGATATATGCCTTTGAAGAGACCTGGATCCTTTTTTTTATTACTAAATTAAACACTTTATAAAAAGTGGTTCATAAATGAACAAGCTGAAATGTAATTTTTGTAAATTATATTGCTTGTTCATAAAAAAGAAAAATAAATAAAATAAAATAAAATAAAATAAAATAAACTTATATGGTGTTTATATATATATTAAAAAAACAACAAAATATTTGCAACAAAATATTGCGCAAAAAGGTAGTAACTGATTTATAGAAACAGCTTTATTTAACTTAAATTACAAAAAATATTATACAAAAAAAAAAAAAGGTGAAAAGAATACACACATATATAAATATCGATAAAGAGTGTGCTATTTTCACTATAAAAAATAAAAAAAAATTACACCGAAATTTCTTTGCACTCTCATACGCTGATAAAGGCAGTAAAAACAAAAAAAAAAAAAAATGAGGAGAGATATTACATAAAATTTATTAAGTATAGACCTATTAAAATATATATAGGAGGTGTGGCATATTTAGTAACCCCCTTACATAATGTGAAGCATTATAAATAAATTAAAATAAAAATAACCATTGAAAATACAATTTAAAATGAAAATAAAAAAAAATGTTACTTAATTTATTTAGTAAAACATTTTTTATATTTTCAAATATTTAAAATTTAAAGGAGATTTATTTATCAGAATTTTAACTTCAAATATTGAACAGAGGTACGGTATTGTTTTCCATGAACTTGCGAAAAATAATTTAAAAAATATATATGGAATTTTTTCACAAGGGAGTAAAGAATATTTTTAAAAAATTCTGTAAAAAAAAAAAAAGGAAAAGCTGGTGACTTTTATTTGACTTTTTTTGTCTACTGAATTACTACAAATTTCCAGTACATACAATCAAAAATGAGTTCGTTAAACGACATAAAGATCAACATACTTATCCCTGAACTATTATTAACTTGATTTTTCCTCTAACCACTTATTTCCCCTTTTTGTATCTAATTATTGTAATTTGAAAGTTGCGCAAAACGTAGTGGTATTATATGCTTTTCTATTTTGTTTTCGCCTATAAAGTTTGCGAATTTCAAGTCATCCCTATTTTACAAATGTAAATATATATATATATATATATATATACATATACAGTTGTATATACTGCAACAGCAAGAATATTTTCATTAATACACAACCGTTTTTTTAATGTAGTTTCTCTATGAGGAACAATTTAAATCAAAGTTAAAAAAAAATATATATATATATATTAATTAATTCATTGCATTACAGTTCAGTTCAGTTCAATATATTAAAAAAATTTCCACTAAGTAGTATTCAACCGTTATAATTCATCTTTAAAGGAAGTTACATATGATAATACAAATTTTAGTAGCATATCTATATATTTTATATTCATGCTTCTATCTTTTTTTTTTTTTTTTTTCTACTTAGTAAAGCATACTATAACTACTGTTAAAGTTGTTCATGAACGTTTATTTAATCTTTTGCAAAAGACCATTTACTGTGTTTATTATTACTATAAGATTTTTTGTTTTCATAATACATTTTTCCCCTTTTTGTCACATTAAAAAGGCTTATAAATTCGCTAAAATATGCAACCTCTTGTTTTAAATGTTTCTAGACGCAATACTTAATTTTAACGTACAATAAAAGTTGTGTTTCGTCGTTGGTAAAATATACTTTCGGTAAATTTTTGATATACTTGTCTAAAAGTATATATAAATATATATACATATATACATACATACGTGTAATATTAAACATAACAAGGGGGGAATATTGAAAATACCACAGGAACTTTTTAGTTTCAATTCATTAATTTTTCAATATATTAACATCTACACGGGGTTGGTGTATTTTAAAAATTTGACCTTTTTAGTAATATATAATTTTTTTTTTTTTTATATTTCTTTTTACTTCACTATTGTTACAGTTACTGTTTTATTTTATTTTGAATATCATTAAGTATTTTTTTATTTCTCTCTCTATCGACATCTCTATCTCTTGCAGTTTCTCTTTTTTTTTTTTTTATTTTTTCTTTTACTTTTTCAATATAAACACTTCACAACAATAAAAAACAGAAATAACACAGTGGTCACATTATGTACATTTATAAATTAAAACGTCTATTTTAATATTTGTATCCTCTTGTGATTTCCTTTCCTTCCGTTATTATTTCTTTTATCCGCTCTGGTCTTATTTTGCGTTTTTACACGTTTACTCTCCTTTTCTCATATTTGTACTATTCAACGATTCTGGAAGGTTTACTTCTGTGTCTTTTTGTTCCTTCAGAGGAGATGGTATTTTATTTAAAGAAGTAACAATTTTAATTTTTGATAAAAAATATTTATTTAACGGTTTAAACTTGGACCCATTTACACTTTTTCTACTTTTTGTAATAACATTACTTTTTTTTGTTCCCTTTCTGATTATTTTACTTTTGTTTACTACAGCAGTGTTAAGTGATCGCTTAGCACCTAAACCATAGGACATATTTTTTCGATAAAGTGATATATTTAAATTATTAAACTTTTTGGCTGGAACAGGTACTGTTTTATAGCTATTTAATTTTTGACTTATTATAGTTCTAGAAGGAGCTGAATTTTTAAATACTTTTCTTGTTTTTTTTTTAATTAAATTTCCCCTATATATAGTACCTGACGTTTTAATATTATTATTAGTTCTTCTATTAAGAAAATTTTTATTATAGGGAGTTTTATAACTATCATAACCATAATGTGAACTATAACTATTAGTTCTTCCTTTAAAATAATCTCTACCACTACTATAAAATTTTCTGCTTTTATATTTATTAAATTGATTGTTACTTAATCTGTTACTAAAAAATGGTTTTTTAAAACTCCCTGATCTTCTACTTGAAAATCGAGATCTTCTTCTTCCTCGAAAACTTGAGCCTTGTGTTAAATCTTTCTTTTTAAAAAAATTTGTTTTAAATTCATTTTTTTTTGTATTATTTACATTCAAAAAACTATTCTTTCCGCTTTTCTTTTCTCTATGAACTACATCATCCAAAGGGCAGGACAAATAGTCCATTATTTTTTCATTTTGTTCACTTTTCATTTTTTATTAAAAAGGATCAATATATATATGTATATTCAATACGAAAATTTATGAGGCGTACACCAATTTATGCGTCATGTGCATATATATATATACATATATGTACATATACCATAAAAGGAAAAAAAACGCTATTAAAAAAAGGATGTTAATAAAATGTAGTAATAACAAAAATAAATTGTTATTACACGATAATGTGTAATGGAAAAAAATAAATCAGTACATGCATATATATATATATATATATAAAAACAAAACAATACATGTACCATATATACATAAAACAATAAGTATATTCATAAATTAATGCAAAAAAAAGGTTAAAATGACACAAATTATGCTCAAAATATAAAAATACTTGAGAAACAAGCAAAATAATATAAATTCCCTTTATTTGTTAAGTACTATATATATAAGTTTAATATGTATATACGTATTTATGTATAAAATATGCATTTTATGTATAATATACTTTTATTTTTTAAGTAAAATTATATTTACTTTAATTTTGCTAGATCTTTGTTTTTCATCTTTAAGAATTTCTGTTTTAAACAAACTCTCAAACTTCATAAAATGAAAAATTTCATTTTTCTTTTTATGTTTTGTTTTATTTCAACCTTGTTTTACTTTCATTTATTTTACTTTCATTTATGTTACTTTCATTTATGTTACTTTCATTTATTTTACTTTTATTTATTTTACTTTTTTTTATTTTACTTTCATTTATTTTACTTTCATTTATTTTACTTTCATTTATTTTACTTTTATTTATTTATTTTCATTTATTTATTTTCATTTATTTATTTTCATTTATTTTTTTTACTTTATTTTTTTTTTTGCTTTTTTTTTTAAGTACATGTACTTCATAATATGTAGTATATACATATGTATATAAAATATACTTTTTTTTATTATATTATTTTTTTGGTAATTTATTTTATTCTTATGTGCACAATATGTAAATGTATAACATATAAATAACATGAGTATACATAAAATAAGTATAAGTACATTTGTATGAGCATCCTTATTAGTGTCTTATATATTATTTAATATATATTTTTGTTTCATTGTAGTTTAAATGTTACAATCGAATTTACAAAAAAAAAAAAATAAATTAAAGGGCATAACAAGTGAATTTTTTAAATTGCTCTTTTCCATTAAACTTTTTGCAATTTTTTTATAGTTCTTTTTGAAATGAGATATAAAAAAAAGGCTCCTTGATGAGAAAAAAAAATGAGATCTGTAACATTATTTTTTGTTTTATTGTAATCAAATATTACATAAATTATTCCAATTTATTCTTTGTAAACAATATGCTATTACGTTCTGAAACTGCATTTTGATATGTATATAATATTAAATATTATACAAATTAATTCCCCTTTGTCAAACCATTTTTTTTTTTTTTGATGAATAAAAATATTTCATAAAATATGTTAAAAAGGAAAGAAGAAATTTATTTATAAAATTATCGAAAAAGTGAAAACACTTAGTAATAACAGAATGGGATTTTTTAAAAAATAAAAATTAAACTATTAAATCAAAAGTAGCAAAAAGGTAGGATATCAAAATATAATATTTACGGCATTATGATATTTATAAATTAGAACACTATAGTATTATTCTGAGGCTTTGTAAAATATTTCTTATTCAACAAAAGTTATAAAAAAATAAAATAATTTAAAATTTGAACACGAAATATAAACTCTGTTTTAAAGAAAATTTTCCAAAATGGTACATACCAAAGAAAAACTTGTAGCAAAATGAAATATAGAAGGTGAAGTATATATATTTTTTTTTTAAATATACGTAAACCGTTTGGAAAATATTGTTTATTTGGAAAACATTGTTGAATATTTATTTTAATATGATATTGTTCTTTTAAATGACACTGTAATACAATTTGAAGAAGTTTTATTATATACAGTTTTCTGTATTTTATATATAATTTCTTAGAATTAAAAATATTAGTACTAGATTGTTAGTTGATATATAATCTTGAGAAATATATATATATATATATATATACCTTATATTTCATAAATTCCAAAAGGACATATAAAGAAAATATATTATACCTCACGTATAAATTTATTGTTTTTTTCTTTTTTCCTGGTGTATTAACCTTTATGCCATTCAGTTGTATAGTTGCCTTTATTTGTTTCTTCTTTTGGGAAAAATTTTATAACATTTTAAAAATATGTTAAAACATTTTTTTGTTTTACCGTATAAGTGTTTACATATATACACTCATTTATGTTCCTTAAAGGACATCGTTTCAGTTGTGAAATGTTTCATTTATAAATGCAATTACTTATATAAATCATGCAGTATATACCATGAATATCCATATAACATTACCCTTTTTATAATTAACAATTTTGTTTAATAAATGTCTTTTTATATTTTAATATAATTTTTATACCCTCCTTAGACGTATATATTTTTTTTTTCTATTACGATATCTAGAAATTTGTTCAAATACTTAAAAGTATCAATTTGCACATTATATAGTAAATTATAGTATGTAACCTTTCGATGAAGCAACATAATATCTCCAAGCATAATAAAGGTGTCCCCCTCACACATCCCTTCTAACAACAATATCTCTCGACGTGTCTATTCACAAGCATGCAACACTTTTAAAGAATACTGTCATTCATTATATTTCTTTTTTTATAAACAAAACCACATTACCATCACATTTTTGTTTTAAAAAGTACATGGTTATTTTTTTTAGTCATAAACAATACATATATGTATGCGTATGTATATCATTTCTCCAAACACAATGATCCTGAGTAATCATCTAAAATAAAAATTATGAACATTATTAAGGGTTTTCTTAAATGGTTCTGTTTAAAGAAATATATTTATTACAGTATATATCTTTTAATTATTTAAAGAAAATAAGATACTGTAAACATTTGTTAAAATTTATAAATATATATAAATATTATTGTGCATATTGCTGAATGAAGCTTTTGTAACCACTCATTTTCTTTAATGTTTATGTTACGTATAAGAAAATTTTCTTTATTTTCGTGTTAGTAGACTTATAACTTATTTATTAAAATCAACATTTCTTTTTATATAATTCTGAAAGGATAATTTGTATCCCTTTTATGAAACTGTTATTGTTTCAATTAATATCCTTTTTTTATTATTTTACATTTATTCCAAAAACGTGGTTTATCACAAAAGCCTACATATAAACCTTAAATAATTTTGTATGCATATATCATATTTTTCATTATTCATTATGAAATCTAATATGTTGAAATCAAAAATAAATAGATAACTTTAAAGTGTATTATGAAGACGCATATATATTAACAGTTGTACATCAAAGATTATGGAGCTCCATATAAAAATATATATCAAAATGTGTCTAAATAGAACGACATAAAATTTCTTTGTTTCAAACGTATAATATAAAAATAATGTATACCTAAATATATTACTAGGACTACAGTTTGTTTTATTTAAATATTTGTCATATAGAAAAATGTAAAAAGTTATGTAATTCTAAAACTTAAAAGTTCGTTTAAAAAGAAAATCTGCAAGAACACGAAAAGGCTCTTTACTAATGTTAATAAAAGACAAATAGTTGTATTACTTTGTCATAAAAATATAAAAGAATCATATTTTTGTATTAGTTTTAGCTAAATTTATGTGTTTTTTTCTAAATATATGTATACCAGAATTATATCAAAAATAATAAAATATTCGTAAATAGACGGACAGTATATTTTAATAATTCATTACATACAAAAAATAATTTTTTAATATATTGTGAATATATAGCATGTAGTGTGTAACCTTTATATTTACTTTCAAAAATTAATAATATATTAATCATTATATTATGTCATACAGAGTTAGATTAGATAAATTTAGGTGCTCTATATTAATTAAAAAAAATATATTAATTTATTCAAAAACAATTCCTTAGAACACATAGAGAACTATTTATTTTGTATATTTTTCAAATAACAATTTCTTCATTGTAGTGTACTTCTAGTAAAAATAATTTTAAAAGCAATTTATATATATCTCAAAACAATATTACTAATAAAAGGTTTTAATTTTAAAGCTCTTTTGTCATAACATATTTTATTATTTATATGTTTATGTTTAACAAAGAACAACTTAAATCTATCCGTCCATCTACCTATATACATATATACATATATAGAAACGTTATTCTTAAAGACGTCTTTATCATATCGTTTTTATATAGGTTACCTTAAGAACACTTAAAAGTTCTAATGCAAATAAAAAATATCTTAAATATACTAAATGTGTACACACTTGGAACATTAATGACAAGTCAAATGTTATTAATAAAAAAATATTATAATCAACAATAAATATAAGAAAAAACAATTGTATCCACGAAGCATAAGAACGGCTTAAAATTTTAATTTTTCGCATATACAAAAAATAATTCTTAAGGTAAATAACACACATTCCATTGTTTGAGGATATGTGCTCAAAAAATATAAATCAAAAACCTTTTTGCACATTAAATTTTAAAAGAATATCCGATGTTCTCACCTAGTAGTAAATAATATTCTGCATGACTTTTATGGAGCTATGTTTAAAGTTTAATTAAACAAAAAAGACATTTTTTCTAAATAAGGTCCTTTGGAGTAACTTTTATAAGACGAAAACGATGTGTCTATTTTTATATGAAAAGTTTATATTTTTTTAAATGTAGATGTGGTTTTAGTGTTTTTTATGAAGTATTTTTTTATCTTAAAAGTTCTTAATATTCTAAATAGCATTATAAATGTAAATATTGTGCAGTGTACTTTAGAAATTTAAAAAATTTAACTTTTTGCTATATTTCTGAAAAAATAATTTACCTACAAATATGCAACTTATTTTTATTGTGGAAAATTTGCGCAAGAGATATGTTCTAGAAACGCGTGATATACCTATGATGTAATATTTAACATATAAATGTTAAAATTTTAATGCCATTTGTTAATTTCTATAATTAACTTTTACTATTTATGCTGAAATTATAATTTAGTCTTATTTTTCTTATTTTAAAGGTAGGATTTTTTCTTATATTTACATATAAAAATATTTTAAATGAACTATAATATCTGTTATATAGTGCAATATTTATGCCTACAACATTATGCGTATAACAAAATACGTATTTTTACAAAATTATGTACCCCACTGTCAATTTATTAAAACATAAATAAATTTACGATGTTCTGATTTTTTAAAAACAATAATAATACGGTTAATTTCATAAAGGGGAATATTTCTGTAATTTGGAAATATATAAAAATATAAGTATCATTTTCCGTCGTTAATCGATAAGATATGTTTTATTTTAAGAAAAAAGAAAATATTAATAACATTTTTGCACGTGTAATTCATGAGTAACTTCATCCTTGTACTATCTTCATTTTTAAAGTTTGAACTTTAATTTGCGGTAGTTTATTACCGAAATTAGAATTTTTAGCTTTAACAATTTTTTTCTAAAATTAAAATATCGCATAAGGTAACACGAATTTCATATGCCATGCAAAATATATCTTAACAAATAAGATAGATAAAAATAATTATTATTATAACTATGAAAAATGTAAATTATTGTTCATTTGCATATTTATTGCAGTAAACTATTTTTAATAAAGTTTACATTTATTAAAAAAATATCATTCAGAGGAATACGTATTTACTGTTTAATTTGTTTTTGTATTATAAGGACATTGTTATTCACAAAGTTATATGAAATTATCTAATTTAAAATTTTACTTTGACATTCACAGAAACATCTGTTCATTATCATTATCTTTATTCTGAACAATAATAATAAGTTTAAAATAAAAATCGCTTACGTCCATAATTATATAGATTTTTAATATGTTGACATTAAATAAAATATGTAGCCATTTTAGCAAATGTGCTCTTAATTTAGCATTGTGTTTTACCCGTCTATAAATTTATTATAATATTATAACAATCTACATTTAAGAGAAATGTATGTTTTTATATTAATAAATTTATTATAAATATGTATGGAAAAAATCCTGTGAATAAAAAACTTCATAATTTGAAATAGTATTACTTTTAAAATATTGATAATATAAGGTTTCACATAGAATCATACAAAAAAAGACTAGACAAAAATATTATTCAATAGAAAGAAGGAATTATATTTAACAAAATTTCTATAATAATCTACTAATATAAATTTTATTGTACAATTTTGTAATAATATTATGGCACTATTAAAAAAAAGAAGAAATGCAGTATATACAATATAATAGATTTGTAACTATAAAGTTCATATTTTCAAAACTATTATTATCTATTAAAACAAAAAAAAAAAACTCTGAAAGTATACATACAATATTATTTTCTATTTCTGTTGATATCATCTATTCTAATTTTACTATATTTCAAAATTTTTATTATGTGTCATACTGTCTTATAATATAATGTTTATCACATTAATTCTATAATAATTTATATATGTTTATTCAAAGGAATAATTTTGAATTTATTTATACTCATATAAGATAAAATTTTTCAATATGCTAGTGGGTTATAAAAAATAAATCTTATAAATTAATACTTATTAAAATATAAAATATATTTAAAATTTTCCACATGTTCATCACTTATTTTAACTGTATAAAAATAAATATAACCTATTTGTATTAATTATAATGTATTTTAATTATGTCAATATAAAAATACAATCATTTAGTTAAAATTCTAAATTTAAGAAAGCACATAATTTTCATAAAATTTGCTATATTTTTTTTATTTTATAATATGTTAAATTAATTTCACAATCTGACTTTATCATGTAAAATAAATTTATACTTATTTATTTATCACTAATTTAACACAAATTTTATTTTATTTAGTAATAATGAAATAAAATTAATAATTAAAAAAAATATAATTAATAAATATATTTAATATAATATATAAAACTAATTAATTATAATTAAAAAAATTATTATATTACATAAATAATTAATTATAATTAATATATATATTTTTATATTATATAAATAATTAATTATATTTAATAAATATATTTAATAATAATATTAAATATATTAATAATTATTCAAATTAATTAACTAAACTATATATATTTGATTATAATAATATTTTATCGTTTGATAATTAATTAATTAATTTAAATAAATAAATATATATAATATAATAATTGTTTTATTTATTAAATATTTGTATGTTATTTAACATAGAATTCACAGTAATATAATTTCATTTAAATTTATATTAATTATATATTTTCTTTTTTTAATTAATAGATTAACATATTTATTTTATTTATATTAACATATATTAATTATAATTTAATTCATATACTTTATGTATTGAAATAAATCAAATAATCATTTAATTTTTTATTATGATATAAATATATTAAAACGTTAAATATTTTATCACTTTTCCAAATGGAATAGTTTAAGTATTGAAGTTCTATAATAATAATTAAATTATTTAGTAAATGTAAATAAATAATATATAAAGTAATTAGTTTAATTATTATAATATAATAACAATTAAAATATAATTATTTATTGTTTTAAATATTAAATAACTTTTTTTTAATTAAATTTACTAATCATATGTATATAAATAATGTTAATAATTTTATAAAATTATTTAACTTATATAAATAAAAATTAATTGTTTTTATTATATATATATTTACTTAAATATGATAATTATAATTAGTTAATTAAATTAATTAAATAATAAATAAATAATTAATTATAAATAATTAAATAAAGTGTCACATTTATTATAATATTATGTATATATAAAATAATTTTAATTAATAATTTTTTTATTCTTTACTTATTATATAATTAATTCATTACGAATATTAAAATTATTAATTATTTAAATATTTTATAAGTATTATTTATAATATAATTAAATATATTAATTTTATTTATTGTTTTTAATTAATTAATAATATAATATTTATATTTTATAATTATAAAATTTTTATTTTTTGAATATATATATATTTATTATATGTTTATCATATTTTTATATATTATTAATTAAACAATTACATAATATACATATGCTTTTTCATTAATTTAAAAATATAATTAATTTATTTAATAATATTTTTTTTATTTAAGTAATTAAAATTTACTATTTAAATTCCTTTAATATATTATGTATAAATTATAATAAACTATTTCTTTATTTTTATTATATTTTATTTTTAACATATAATATAGTAATATATTTTTTTTATTTATTTAAGTTTTTATAAGCTAATATATAAATTATTTTAACTAATATAATATTTTTAATTATATTAATATTTATTAATGAAAATAATATATATAAATAATATATATATTTAAATGAATATATTTTAATGATTTTAATAAATTAATTTAATATAAATATATTATATCTTTTATTTTTTTTTAATTAATATATTTTAATTATTCTTATATTATATTAATTTTATATACTTTTTATTAATATATTTTAGAAATTAATTTAATACATATATTTATTTATCAATTAATATAATATAATTATTTTTGTTTTTATAAATTAATTTATATATATATTTTAATTTTATTTTAATAAATTATTATTTATTTTATATAATGTTATAAAAATTAATTAAATTAATATATTATTTTTTATTTTATATAATGTTATAAAAATTAATTAAATTAATATATTAGTTTTTATTTTATATAATATAAAAATTAATTAAATTAATATATTATTTTTTATTTTATATAATGTTATAAAAATTAATTAAATTAATATATTATTATTTATTTTTATAATTAATATAACAATTAATTTATATTAAATATTATATTTAATAATAATTTTAATATTAATTATAATTTATGCTATTTTTAAAATTATTGATTTATTTATTTTTGAAATAATACGACTAAATATTATTTTAATAATAATATTAATTATGTTTAACTTATTATTTATTTTATTATTATTATTATTTTTTTTTAATTATATTATTATTTTATAGGTGTAGTATAATATATTTTTTTAATATATTATCTTTAATTTTCGTTTTTTTTTATAATTATTTTAGTATTATTTTGTTTTTACTAATTTATAATCTTATTAATTTACTTAAATTTGTTTTTTGTTTTTTTTTACATTATATATATATTGTTTTATTTGTTTTGTACTTTATTAGTTTTTTATTTTTTAAAATATTTAACTCTTTGTTATTAATAATTTTATTGTAACATATTTTGTTTATAAATATAAATATTATTAAATATAATTTTTACTATGAAAACATATGAAAGGTTCACACTATAAACGCACAAAGTTTTAATATAATTTATTAATGTTATATATAAAAGAATGGAATAATTCTTTCGTATTACGAAATTATGTTAATGACATACAAAATTGAAGATATAGAGCTAAATGAATATAATGAATAGATATCCTTGAAATCATACTTCTTTTGATAAAATTTTGTATCATATAATTTTACATAATAAAGATGTAACAAATGTTAATTTTTGAAATAGATAATAATCAAATTACGGTTCTACGTACCATATATCGAATTTATGTAAATGATTAATTTAGAAAATTTTAATGTGTACATTTTGCGTAATGTTTATTACTATTTTTTTTTCCAACGTAAATATTTCATAGATAAGAAAAATAAAGCTTAAATAGACCTTCCTTTATAAATTATTTATTCTTTAATTATAAACATATAAGAATGAATGTAATTTTTTGCTGAGGATATTTTACATGACATATAGCATAAACTTCAATAAATCATATGCTACTGAAGGATGAAATACTTAACCATTTGAAAGAAATTAGGAGAGTACTAGCAACTGAATATGTTGACAATACTTATCAAGCAATTATAAGTCATTTGAAGATAAGCAAGCATTTATGTCCAAACATTTTCTTACAAATATTCTTTATGAAAACAAAAAAGAGAAACTTATTTTAAAAGAGTGAAACTTACGAATTTAAGAATTTATCTTAACACATAAGCATTCGTCAGATTTTATTATATAACCATTATTTTTAGAAATATATACTAAAATATGATTAAAAGGAGGTATTTTTCTATTATCACTTTAATAATGAAATTTGTCTTTTTAAAGTTTTTTATTTTTCCTGAAAAGGAAAAATTAATGTATATGATATATTAGTACCATAGAACACTCAAAGCAATGTTGTACAAAGAATTTTATATCAAAACAAAAAATTTACAAACTTTTCTGAATTAAGGTATATGTAAAACTTAATTATAATTTTTAAATTGATTTCGTATGAAAGATATGCTAATTTTTTTTTTAACACTGGGAATTTAACATATATTTTTATGTTAGGATATCCTAAGTATAAATTATGACTTTTTATTAACTAAACGAAATAAAAGAAACATAGATGATGCAATTTTAACATAAAATTTCTCCAATCTTAATTCAATTAAAAAAATACAAGAGACGAAAAAAATTCAAGAACATAAAAGAAAATTAAGGACATGATAATAATAAAAATATACTTTTTCACTGTTTAGTGAAGTCAACCTACATGAGACATTAGTATTTAAAGAGATGTATTGAATTTTATTTTTAATAAAGGTCATTCATTAATTCAGAAAACTTGTTTATATACTTTTTTTTTTTGACTATTATCATTCTCAATTTTCGTCAAAATAATATATAAAAAATAATTTTATACCTTTGTAGAAATTTTTCTTTCATGAATTATATTTTTAACATTTTAAGAAATGTTTTAATTTTTTGGGTTTAAAAAATTAACAGTAATTTACTTCTATTTTTTTGAGGTTGTGTAACTGCACCACATTCAATTAAGTTTTCATTTTCAAGATTTGCTCTTTATTATTATGTTACCCCTTTTTATTTTCTGTAATTTATATCCCACATAATTTTTTCATAAACTTCAGAATTGCTAAGTGCATTCCTTTATTTAACACGCCTTCTGTTTATATCATATATTGTTTTATCTCGTTATTTCACAATACATTTTTATTTGCATGGTACGCGTAAATACATATGATATATTACACATGTAAAGTCATATTATAATCTTTTTCTTTCTTAATACCATTGTTATAATTCGTGATAAGACATTAAAACAATTTTTTCCACTAGTCTGCAAATAATATTTGGAATGGATAATGAAAAAGAAATATCTAAACAAGCTTATTTTTATATGTTTCTTTGGCCAAAATAATATAAAATAACAAAACAAATGAGTATTACAATTAAATTTTATCTATATGAACAAGCAAAATAAAAAAAAAAAACCTATGCAGTTCTTGATTTATGTTGGTTTATCCTATAAACTTACAAAAAAAAATAGTTTATTTTTTACTTTATATTAGCTGTAGTACACTGAAATTACAGAGAACACTGTACATCTGTTATATTTTACTACGTTTTTTTGCATTTATATGCATTATATACAGATTTAATAATTGTGTTAATTTTGCTTATTGGAATTCGTGTAAACGACTAAAAAAATTATATATATGAGCAATAAAAGGAAAAAAATATGAACGTAGTTTATATAATGAAAATGATCTATAAAACAAAAATAACATTATGTTTATACTGAAAAATATTATAAATTTTTATTTTTTTATTTTTTCAAGTAAAATAGCTATTATCAATTTGTTTTTAGAAAATGAACATCAAAAGAACGAAAAAAAAATAAATAAAAATATTGATGGAAAAGTCCCCCAACATATATTTGGTTTTATAAGGACTTACAGATGCTAACATTATGATTATTTTAAAGAAAACAAAAGTGCCATATGTAAATAAATGTTTATCTCATTTAAAATTCGTATATTCCAAATCAAATTTTGTTAGTGTAAAATTGAATTATAAAAATGTTAAAAAAAAGGAAGAAAACAGGAAAAACAACGTACAATCTATTTTTAATGGCAATTTAAATGTATATGATAGGTTAAGAATATTTAAAAACCTACTGAATGATAGAAGTAAAAAACGTGAAGGAATTAGTGGTCATGTAGTATATAAATACTTGTTAAATGAATACAAAAAATGTTTTAATTTTATAGATTTTAGTGATACAGTTCAAAGTATAAAAATACTTGATGAACTTGATAAAAATTTTAGTAATGGTTGTGATTTTCCTATAGTAGTAAAGAACATAGATAAAACTGTTTTAAGTAAAATAAATGAATTTGAATTTAGTGAAAAGGATCTAAATTTCCACAAGAGAGAATTGTTAGGTAAAATTTGCAACAAACTGATTAAATGTCTGCATGAAGTGAGTGGAAATGAATTAATTCATTTTATCGTTTATTTTTTTAGATGGAGCAAAAATGACAAAAATTTAATTCTTTTTTATAATTTCTATTTCAATTATGTTTTCAATAATTTATATCTTTTCGATTACGAAATTTACAAGGTTCTTTTCATATTAAACGCATATCTTATTAATAATGATTCGAACAGGGTTTTTGATAAATACACAATGGGGGAAAATGTATTTAATGTGTACTACTTTGTAAAATTAAAAAATCAGGAAAATTATGCTATTAAAATGAGCAAAGATGAAATTTTCAAGAAGTGTTATACGAAGTTGTCTGAAAACATAGATAAAATTGACAATAATAAGGTGTTAAACATTTTAAAGCTATATGTTGATAATTTAATTTTCAGTGTTAACTTAGAACATAAATTTATCGATAATCTTCATAAAAATTTAATAAATGAAAATATTGAATATCTTGTAAAATTGTTAAATATATATTGTACTATGATTAAGAAAAAGAAATATGATACTGCTTTATTAGTTTCCAAATTAAAAGAATTGATTTTATGCATTTTCCAAGTTTTAAGAGAAGAAAAAAACAAGAAAAAGGTTCTACGTGATGTTCATTATAGCATATTATTAAGTTCCTTAAATGATAAAAGTATATTAAATAAAGTGGTGGACAGCAACTTCGTTTTATTTTATGAGTATTTGTTAAAAACTTTAATAGATATAAAATTTGTAAAACTTCATTCTCTATCCATTGCTCTCGTTTCTATAAAAAATATTTATTTTACTTTATTAAAAAATAAATATCATACAAATAATGTATTATTTTCGGTTACTATGAAATTCAGCTTAAGTATGTCAAATAATTTCCTAGAGAGATGCATATATACAAAAAATAAAGGTGCAACATATGTTGTTTCAAGTGATATTACATCAAATAATGTATGTATGGAAAATATGAAGGAAATAATAATAAATAGAAGTGAATATTATTTTTATAAAATAGAAAATTATTTTGATTTCATTTTTAAATTAAAACCTAGTGATTTGTTATCTATTAAAATTCTGTCTAGCTCTTTTATAAAAATAAATAAAGTGTATAATTCGTATGATTTTTATTTATTGTTCAATAATATTTCATGTATTTTGTACTATTTTATGGTAAATAAGAAAACGATTAGAAGGTTTAATGATATATATATATATATTTTAAATGATCTTTCTTTTGTTTATAAAAATATAAGAAGTATAGGTACAAAGAAGGATTTAATCTTAAGTAATATTAGAGAGTTGATATGTCAAAATATTATAAAAGTCAGTAATCTTTATATTAGAGATCTTCATGAAGAAAATAACTTCCAGAGAGATCAGTATGTGTGTTCTTTAATTTTTTTGAATAATATATTTTTTGAAAGAATTGTTCTTTTTGATTATGCAAGGAATATATGGTGTCATGTGTATAAAGCATATAATTATTTTAAGCGTAATACAATGTTTAATGAAGATATAATTTCTTTACTTCTTTTAAGTTGTTCTAAATTTCAATTTTTTATAGAAAATAATTCAAATAGCAGATATTATAGGAAGGAACTGATGGATATAAAGTATAGGATCATTGATGATTTAACTAAAAATTATTTAAGTACATATAAATATATCTCTTTAGATAATTTGTCAAAAGTTTTAATATCATTATCGAATTCCAAATTCAGATATGAAATTAATGAAGTTTTACTATTAAAAAGTTTGAAAAATGAAATTATAAAAGTTCAGGGAGAAAAAAAAGGCTATTATGAATATAGCTGCATATCAAGTTTCACTAATTCAAATAAAAAGTTGGAAGAAAATAATACTAAATATATGAAGCATAGCCTATTTATAAATATGAGTAAAATTATAGAATGCTTAATAAAGTTAGATATATTTTTATATTTAAAAAAAAGAAGCACGTATTTATATTTATATAAGAAAGCATTTTGCAATATACATTTGAAAGAAAATATACTTAAAAAATTGCTGTACATAGCTAATAACTTGTATATATATCATATATATGCCTATGTATGTGTAATGTTGGAAAAATCATTAGGAGAAAAATACAAAAATTTTTCATATAATTTTAATAAAAATGTAGAAAATAAGGTGTTCGAAAAAATTATATGTTATATATCGGAAGATGATTATATTGAAATTTCAAATACCCTCTTTATGTTATATTATGATTATTTATTAACTTTAAATTGTGAAAAACACAAAAATGTGTTAAGCCCTAGTCGAATACGTGACACCTATTTTGCTAAAATAGAGCATGTGGGCAATAAAAAAATTGATACATTATTATTAGACAATAATAGATGCATTGAGGGAAATAATTTTAAAACAGTTACTACTACATATAATGTGAGTACTGAAAACACTGTAAATAATATTATTAACGTAGGGGCTATAAGTAATTATTATCAGAAGAGTACAAATAAGGATAATCTAAAAAAGAAGAGGGATGACGTTGATATTTTTATAGGTGATATAATAAACATATTTGAATTTTTAAAGATAGATAAAAAAAAATTAATATTATTTCAACTTTATTTATATCTTACTACCATCACAAAATTTAAAAAATCTAATACATCATCGTCAGCATTTCACATAGAAGTGTTTAATATTTTAAAGAACATGAATTTAAGGTACTTGCTATGCCTACAAAATGTTCAAATTAAAAATGAGGAAGGTGCCTTTTTGTATACAGTCGATATAGTACTGCTGTGAGTAAATATGTGAAGAAAAATATAATTATTTTAACCTAGTATGTTATTTAATTTGTTTATACTTACATATACTTATATATTTATAAAGTATAAAAAGACAGTTTCGGTATATTAATGATATCAAAGTATATAAAAATATTTATATATTCAAAATAGTATAAAAAAATTCTTGTGCAAAAAAAAAAAAAAACTGTGTTCAAATGTATCTAAATATATGAAGCATTTTATAATGTGTATATATATATAAATTATATAAGTGTGCATATATATGTATATTATATATATAAATACACGTAAAACATGAATTGCGTATTATGCAGTGTAGAACGACATTAATTCTGTGTTTTATTTTAATTAAATAAATTTTTTAAATTAAAAAAAAAAAAAAAAAATGAACTAATCTACTGTTTTATACAAATTAATAAATAAAGGAAAAAAAGAAAATATAAAATTTTCTCTAAACAATTGCAAACTAGTTATTACACACACGTACAAAATGTATATATATATATATATATATACATACATACATATAAAACAATTAGCAGCAGTTTTTTTTTGGGTATTTTTCACTATCAAGGTTTATTAAGTTGTTATTTATTGTTTTACTGTCTAAGGTGTTATTATTATTTATAATATTCTTATATATTTCTTCCGCAAGCATATAGAAAATATTTTTTATGTTAGCTCCAGTTTTGGCGCTTGTTTGAATAAAAAGTAAATTATTTTCTTGAGCATATTTTTGCACTTCTAACATATCCACTTGAAATTTATTTTTATCTATTTTATTAGCAACTAAAATTATAATATAATTACTACTAATTTTTAACTGATTTACCCACGTTTTAGCTCTATCTAAACTATTCGAATTACTAATATCAAAAACCACTATGGCGCATGTTGCGCCCCTATAGTACAAAGGAACAATACTCGCGTATCTTTCTTGTCCCGCTGTATCCCAAATATCAAATTTTATATTATATAAACTTTCGTTATTTTTTAAATTTTCTTCATTGAACGTAAATCTGTCATTATTGTTAGTACTACTATTACTATTACTATTACTGTTACTATTGCTATTATTATTATTACTATTACTATTACTTTTTGTGTTTATATTATTATTATTGTTACTACCACTATTATAACTTTTCCCTTTTAAGTCATTTATATTAACGACAAATGTGCAAAAAGAGGCACCTATGGTTGTGTTTGTGTTATCATGGAACGTATCTTTTGTTAAACGTAAAACTATGCTTGATTTACCTACTGATGATTCTCCTAGCAACACGGTTTTGTAACTACTCTTCTTTTCCATTTTTCATTTTTAAACTAAAACATTATTTATAAACGCTGAAAAAAAGATCGAGAAAGGAGTAACACAAAAAAAAAAAAAAAAAAAAAAAAAACAGTAAGATAAAATGCAAAGTTCCGATATATTATATCATGTAGTGATGATATATAACATTAAAACTACTTTAAAACACAAAAGAATTAAAAAAAATGTTAACGAATATAAAATTTATATATCCTTCCAAAGTTGCCAAAAAAAAAAAAAAAAAAAAAAGGAAAAAATGTAAAAATAACGTGAATAATGCTGAGGTTGAAAAGTGTTCTACTTTTATATATTTAAAAAAGAAAAGAAAAAGGCAAATAAAAAAAGTGAAAAAAAATATGAAGAAAACAAAGGAAAAAAAAAAAAATTAAAATACAAATTATCGTTTTTTTACACTTACATAAAACTACCATTTAAATGATGAAAAGAATAAAATGAAAAAAATTATAATCGAAGTAAAAATGCTATTTGTACTAAAACAAAAAAAAAAAAAAAAAAAAAAAAAATACACATTTTTAAAAAAATAAATGTATATTTTAAAACTTACTATTTTTTTAAATATACATGTACAATTGTTAAAAAAAAAAAAAAAAAGTGCAGTTTACAAAAAAATAAATTTTTTAAATGTGAAAAGATAAAAATATATCACTAAAATTTCTGATTGTTTTACTTTATTTTGTTATATTGTATTTTTCTCATTAAGGATAATTCCAAATTTTTTTTTAGGTATTTTCATGTTTAAAAATTAATAATAATAATAACTGAACGATTGATGCGTAATACCAAACACATATTTAATATGGAAAAAATGTGTGTTCCATTATTTAAAAAAATATATATTGAATACACATAAATGAATAGAAGGAAAATTGTTGGGTTATATTAAATTATATTATATGTATTTTTTTTTCCTAATAATTCCTTGGTAATAATTTTTTCCCATCATCATATGGAAGATATTTGCTTTTTTCCTTAGGACGGTAGCCTGAAACATTGTCGCAAAAAAAAAAAAAAAAAAAAAAAAGTTATATGTTTAGTTGTATATCTAAGATTATGAAATTCTGCTTTGTATTACCTCCATATGATATCTGTTGGCATAAGGAGGGTAAGCGACGATTTGATTTTTTTTGGTTGTAAAAATCAGCCCTATTAAAAAAAAAAAAAAAAAAATTCAAGATAATATTTTTTCCTGAAACACATGTATTTTAATTGTATATATGATTATATACCAAACAGTAGAAATATGTTAATGATAAATTATATTATAAAAAAATACGAACCATATAAAATATGCCTGTAAAAAATGGTCACTAGGAAAATTAAAAATATGCCTCATTTGGAATACACTATATTTACTCAACTCTGTGACTATGTCCCCTCCTTTCTTTACTTTTCTTTCATATAAGTGCCTGCGAAAAAATAAGGGGTGCCGTTATCATCATTTTGTTTTACATTACATGTATGTACATACATGCATATATATATATATACATACATGCATATATATATACATACATATATATATACATACATACATATATATATACATACATATATATATACATACATACATATATATATATATACATACATACATACATATATATAAAATATATTCACGATTTAAGTAAATTAACTCCCATAATATGTCTTTTAAGTGTGCGGGGAATATTTCCACATTTGTAGCTGCTTCATCTAAGGATACTAAAAACTAAATTCAAAAAACGGTAAATTAATACAAGTTATATATTTGAAAATGGGTAAAATATGATTAATATAACAAATGGGTGGAGAAAAAAAAAAAATAATAACATACCCCAAAGGCATATTCTTGACAATTTAAAAGCTCCGCGTTAAAAGAATATTCTGGTACATTTTTTAGAAGCATCCAATCTCGCACAATTCTCCAGGTAATATCAAAAATATAAGTATTTATTATTTCTCCTTGGTAATTTTCATGTCTTAATCTTTTGTTAATTATCCATAGATGTAGAATATAAAAATACATTTTCATGTTAAAAGATTCATCAATATGAAACATTTTTAATATTTCTTCATTTTCCAATCTTTCAATAATTAGATGAACTAATCTCCATGCACATTCTCCATATTCGGTATGTTTTCTAAGATTTTATAAGAAAAAAAATATATAAGAAAAAAATATGAAAAAAATATGAAAAAAATAAGAAAATAATTAAAAAGATAGAAAGATAAAGGGATAAAAAGAAGTAATCATATAAGGAAAAAAAGATAAACAGACAAACATACTGTTCGCTCATTTCCATTTTTTCCATTTTTGAAATCCACTCAATTATAAGTGTGTCATTACAACAGGGGCATTCTTTCACATAGACATTTTTACTCTTACGGTTTCATAAAAATATGCAGGCAATAACAATATGTGCGCTTGTTTTTCTGCTTGCGCATTTTTCGGTATATTTAACTAAATAAATAAGGTACATGTATATGTACATGTATGTGTACGTAAATATATATATAAATATATCCAGTGCACATGAACATAATTCAGCCTTACAAGAATACTCTGTAAATAAAGGAACTTATTATGGAACGGTCACACTGAGGTATGGGTACAGCATATTTTGAGGATTCTCGAATGCTAATTTTTGTATTTTTGTCTTCATATAATGTTTTACTTTCTGCAATTTTTAAATTATCATAAACTTTTACTTCATTTGTAAAATATCGAAATATCAAGTATCTTCTATTTAGTAATAATACTCTAATTTTATTCCACATCACAAAGGAGTAAAGAAAAAAAAAAAAAAAAAATTATAAAAAGAACGTGAAAATGAGAAAATTCACAAATTAAAAAAAACTCTGATATTTCTTTTCAATATTCCATAGACTCGTCTCCTTTTTGCTTTTATCTGTTTTAATTTTCTTTGGGTAAACATGAGTTCATCTATGTACATACGAGCATACATTAGTACATACATAATTACATACGTACTATATATATATATATATATATATATATATATATATATGGATGTACATATATTTAATTGTTTGTTTATTAATTCCCAATATATTTTGAGGTTTATAAGAATAAGGTTCCCTTTATTTTACAAAGAATGAAATATGTATACATAAATTTGTGAAATGTGAAATAAATAGATATTATATGAAAAAAACAAAATATTTGTAATATTACAAACTACGTAAAAATTGTAGTTAAAATGAATTGTGACAAAATATTACCAAATGATACAATAAAATATAAAAAAAAAAAAAAAAAAAAAAATTAAATGAAAAAAATAAGATTTTTGAATAATCGAACCATTCACTAATTTTTTATTATCTGTGCGTGTTTAAATTATTATCAACTACTCTAAATAATTTTTTAAAAATAATTGTAAACACACAAAAACAACATAATTCAAACTTATCCAGAAAAAAATATTTTTTTAAAAGTTGTAAAAAATCTAGTGTTTTTGACCGAATTTTTTTTTTTTTTAATTAATATTTAAATATAACGCATCCATAAGACATCCCAGCTCCAAAGCCACACATGCAAATGATGTCATTCCTTTTTATTTTTCCTTTATGTATCTGTGAAAAGGGGAAAAAATAATATAAATATAATCAAAGTTATGAATAATGTTATAATGAACGTGTTAAGTTAGGGTTATGAACAATTTGATAGATTTTTTACTTTATATTTATACATACTATTAATAAGCTCTTTTTTTTTTTTTTTCTTTTTTTTTTGTCGCATATTTTTACATTTTCTGAGAAACACAAAGGTATTGAAGCTGCAGAAGTGTTCGCATGTTCATCTAGATTTACTAAAACCTGTTCAGGAAAAAAAAAAAAAAAAGTAATTTTAAAATATAGCAATAATGATAATAAGGAAAAACAAAAGAACAGTAATGTATATGTTTATATATTTATATATCCATATGGTTTGGAACAAATGTGTACTTTTGATAAAGGTATGTTTAAATTTTTTGCCACAGTTTCTATAATTCTTATATTAGCTTGGTGGAAAATAAAATAATCTATATCTTCCATTTTTATATTGGAATCTTGCGCAATTTTTTGTAAAATTTTAGGTATATGGCTTATGGTATATTTGAATACTTCCTTCCCATTCATATTTAATTTTCCATACTTATTTGCATTAGGACTGTCTAAGCTATATTTATCATATTCAAAATTTATAGTTAATAGATCATTTAATTCACTATTCGATCCAAGGTAATAATTAAAAATTTTATTTTCTTCATTGGGGTCTGTTCTTTGCAATACAACAGCACCTACAAAGAATAAGACACAGTTATGTAATTTCGCGTCATTGAAGTGCTAAAAATGTTAAAAAAAAAAAAGGCAAAAAAAGAATGAGAGTAACAAGTGCTTCACAAAATAACAGCTTTATAGTAGCGGACTATGTAATCTTTGGTATGGGGAAAATAGTTGATTTATGACAAAATAATGGTGCGCTTTTTATTTTGATATAAATTGTATATATATACATAACCTGCACCATCACCAAACAAGACACAAGTGTTACGATCTCTCCAGTCAACAAAGTTGCTCAGTGCATCACTGCCAATTATGAGAATATTTTTATATCTGGGCAAAAAGTTATATGCTGAAAATTTTGAACAAAATAGGGAAAAAAAAATGGTACAGGCAAAAAAAAAAAAAAAAATTCCCAGCTAGCCAAATTATTGTTTTCATATGTATACATATATATATAAGCGCGCACACACATGTAGTGGAAAGAAAAAACCTGTAGCAAAGGCAAAAACAAATCCTGTACAAGCAGCTGTTAAATCCATATTAACACTATTTTTACACCCAAGTTTGTTGCTAATATTGTTTGCATCACCAAATAAATTTTGAGGTGTAGAAGATGCATTGATAATCTGAGAATAAAGACATATAAATTTGTTCAGGTAGTTATTTTCAAATATATTTTTTTTTTTTATAAATTGCAGAAAAGACATAAAAAGGAAAAAAAAAAAAAAAAAAATAGAAAAAGGGGTGCGTTTTAAAATATAGTGAACTAATTGTTTTTATAATAAAACAGAGATCCTCACTGAAAATAAATTATATTTACGAAGTGAAAAAACTCATTTATATATATATATATATATATATATGTACGTATGTATGTATGTATAAAATAAATAAATATCTTTTTATATATTCTTACCATATCTACATTTAGGGGGTTTAATGCACAACTTTTAAAAGCCTCATTAGCGCTTTCTATTTGTAGCATTGATATATTTTCATTTTTTTTTAGTATCCTCCTTTTTTTTATTCCTGTTCTACTTGTTATCCACTGCAAAATATGTGCACATATATATATGTGTGCATTTGTAAACATGAAGAATAGCCAACTTTTAAATCTGATTTTATAAACATTTGTTATGAACAGTGCAGGTTTCAAATTTTCGCGCAGATCTTTCTGTTATATATTTTTATCATTTTGTAATTTTATCATTTTGTAATTTTATCATTTTATAATTTTATAATTTTATCATTTTATCATTTTATAATTTTATCATTTTATAATTTTATCATTTTATCATTTTATAATTTTATCATTTTATCATTTTATAATTTTATCATTTTATAATTTTATCATTTTATCATTTTATAATTTTATCATTTTTTTATTTTGTTTTATTTTATTGTTTATTTCCTTTTTATCTTTTTTGAGTATGAAAAGCAAAATGAAAAAGACGCATAAATATTACTTCATCACTTGTGTCAACATATTTTCTTAATTCGTCATTATCAATTTCATTTGATGGGTAAGAATGACCATATCCTATTATCTTACCTCCAACTAATGTGGGGAAAAAGAAGGAATATTATAAATATATGTATAAATATAAATAAATAAATATATATATATATATGCATACATTCAAGTCCTTACTCATAAGTAGGCATATATTGTAACATCTCCCACATTCTGTCTATGCAATTTTGTTTTTGTTTATATCTTACTTTTCCCTCCTGTGGCGCGTAATTTTGTTGTATGTTGTATATTATGAACATTATTTATAAAGGTATATTTATTATTTTTATTTATTTCTAATGTAGAAAAAAAGGCACCATGATGAACAAACAAAAATATAACAATGTAAAGAAGCATTTTTTTTTCTTTTTCGTTGTGTATATATGTGCGGTTATATATGTTTTTTAACAGTTCTTGAAAAAAATATAAAAAAAAAAAGAAAAAATACATATATATATGTATATATTACTGTTATATCTGTGTTTTTAAAAGAACATGAAAACGAGAGAAGAGTAGGAAATGTACATGTTCGCATATAGTACATTTTCCTTAATATGTGTTTTTTAATTGACAGTTGTTCGTAAATTTAAAAATGTGTTTATTATTTCCAATTTTATTTAAAAAATAAAATGCAATAAAAGTGGCTGCAATTACGGATAATAGAGTTCAACATGTGTGCGGTCAACATAATGATCTGTTGCCTTTTGTTTTAATTTTTTTTTTATTTTGTTTTAATTTTTTTTTTATTTTGTTTTAATTTTTGTTTTAATTTTGTTTTAATTTTGCTTTAATTTTGCTTTAATTTGACTTTAATTTTGCTTTAATTTTGCTTTAATTTTGCTTTAATCTTGCTTTAATTTTGCTTTAATTTTATTTTAATTTTGTTTCATCTCTGTTATGATTTTTTTTTTTTTTTTTTTTGAAATCTATTTAGTATTTCACAGTATCTTTTAATGTGTAAGTTGTATGGGTTAAAAAAAAAAAAAAAAGCAAGATTATTTAGTTGTCAGTGTTAATATATATACAAGCATATATGTATAAATGCATGAGAGTATAACCAAAATTAGGTTATTCTTTGTCCAAATAATAATCCATTTTAATTACCTATACATATTCATAATGTTCAAAAAAAAAAAAAAAAAAAAGGGAACTGTAGAAATTTTTTTAGTTTACGAAATAAAAAGTACTAGTTAAAGATGTTCATTTTGCTGTAAACAGTTTTTTCTATATAGCACAAAAAAATTAAAAAGGGTATATTCCTTCATAAATTAGGCATAAACAATGAAACTACCTTTTCCCTTTAATTCTATATTACGTAAAAATAAATTTTTAGCAGTAAAATATGATAATTTGTTGAATTTATCAAAAGCATAAAAGGAAAAATACCTGTATCCTAATATATAAAGCATATATGACGTCACGCGTTCTGAGAAAAAGGGTTATATGTTATCAAAAAATTATATTACACGATGAAATAATTATTACATACAATGTGAAGCTAGTTACGCTTGTAAAAGGTGCTATGTATATTTGTGACAAGAGGACCAGGAGACGAAAATGAAAGTTCAAATATTTTTTTTGCAAAAAAAAAAAAATATATATATATGTATATGTATGTATATGTATCCATAACAATAAAGCAAAAAATAAAAAAAAAAAAAAAAAAAAAACATTTCTCATTATTTTTTTATATTTTTGTTTTTTTGTTTTTATATTTTTATATTTTTTAGTTTTTATGTTTTTCAGTTTTTATGTTTTTCAGTTTTTATGTTTTTCAGTTTTTATGTTTTTCAGTTTTTATGTTTTTCAGTTTTTATGTTTTTTAGTTCTTATATTTTTTAGTTTTTTAGTTTTTTAGTTTTTTAGTTTTTATGTTTTTATGTTTTTTTGTTTCCCTTTGTTAAAAATATGTGTATGTTACCCCATTTACAATGTGTTAAAGAGGGAGTTAGAAAAATTAAGGATTTGGGTAAAGGCAAAGAAATATTGATACGTTTTATCGTGTATGCCTGAGAAAATAAATGTATATATGGAATTATGTTTGATTTAAGTGTAAAAAATAGGAAAACAAAAGAAGAGAGATTATATTAATTTTATGAACATATCGAAAGAGGAAGCATTTTTTAATATAATGCAAATATAATGTTATTAGAAACTATTTTATACTTGTTCTCCTTTAAAGGAAGAGAACTGTATATATATAAATTTCTTTTTTTTTTAAATTATGAATGAAAGAATATTAAAGAATATTTGGAGATGTGAATCATCATGTCTATTAAGCAAAAAAAATTTGAACTTGAATTTATTTACCTCTTTAAAAATATCATATTGTACTAATTTACTACACGAAAGAAAAAGTAGCATTGTATGTATTAGCAGTGTTAGTGGTGTGAGAAGAGTCGGGAGCACAAAGCCGCACAACATAGTACACATGAACAATGAAAAGAGCAAATGCCCAAAAGAAAGTTGTAAAGTTGGAAATTACGACTTGAAAATCGGCACTACTTACGAAACATGCTGTCTTAAGGGGAAGTTCTGTTCATTTCATTTTGATAAAGATACTCATGTTTTACACGCAGAGAAGAATACTACCAGTAATAGTAGCAATAACAATAGTACCAGTTGCAATAGTACCAGTTGCAATAGTACCAGTTGTAATAGTACCAGTTGCAATAGTACCAGTTGTAATAGTACCAGTTGTAACAGTACCAGTTGTAATAGTACCAGTTGTAATAGTACCAGTGATAATAATAATTTTAGTACCTCGTTTAACAGACGGCGCGTGAGTTATTACTCAACATTTACAAATGACGATGGTGCAGGGGAAAGATTAAAGGATGGGGAGCGAGATTTCCAAAAAGAAAAAAAGAATGTTGGTTATGGTAGCATAATTAGTGGTAGCGTATTTAATGGTAGTTTAAATGAGGGTAGTTATGAAATGGAAGGAAAAAATAATCCAGGGGAAACTATTAAAAGAGAGGAAGGTACACAAGTTGGTATGTCTGAAAAAGAAAAGGAAGACATAATGTATCTTTACAACAATTCAAATAAGGAAAAATCGAATAACGAACGAGACAGTAGGGCGGAAAAAAAAAAAAAAAAAAAAAAAATAATAATAATAATGATAATAATAAGGACACAATAAGTAGTGACCACTTCCAGAGGGAAGAAGCTACCAGTCGTAGAGAAAGTAACGAAGGAATAATATCCAGGGAAGAAACTATAAATAATGAACGTGTATACAATGAATCGGAAAATTTGAATGACGGAAATGGGGAACAACAAAAGAGGGATGATAACGACAGGAGCAATGAAGAGGGAGATGGAATAAAGGATGAGATGAAGAGAAAGAATGGAGAGTTGAAGGGAAAAGATGACGAGTTGAAGGGAAAAGATGACGAGTTGAAGGGAAAAGATGACGAGTTGAAGGGAAAAGATGACGAGTTGGAGGGAAAAGATGACGAGTTGAAGGGAAAGAATATCGAGATAAAAAAAGTGCTAAATATTATATTTTGTTCATCTATTCCTATGATAGGATTTGGTTTTGTAGATCAGTTTATTATGATTCGTTTAGGTGATATGTTTGATGCATCCATTGGTGTATCATTTGGTATTTCTACTCTGTGTGCAGCATCTATAGGTCAACTTTGCAGTGATACGTTTGGAATATTTTTTGGTTGTTTTATAAATTATTTACTTCAGAAATATAAGGTTATACAGCCTACAAAATTTGATATAAAAAATAAAGTATATCAATATTATACGTTAATAGGGTCAGTTTTAGGAATATTACTTGGTTGCTCACTTGGTATGTTACAACTTATATTTATTGATACTACTAAAAGTGAACGGATGAAAAAAAAGAAAGAGCTCGATTTCATTTTTCAAATGGTTATGTGTGATTGTTCTAATATATTAAATTGTGAAACGTCTACTTTATTTTTATATGATAAAGCAAAAAATGAATTATGGAGTAAAGCTATTCATGGTAGGAAAAATATTATAAAAATTTCAGCTAATAGTAATGAGAAAAGTTTCAATCTATGGGTTCTCCGAAATAAAGAAATTATTAATTGTAAGGATGTACTAAATAATGAATTATACAATCCTGCACATGATGAAAAATTTAATTTTAAAACAAGAACAATTTTAGCTGCACCTATTTTAGACAGAAACAATGAAGTAGTTGGTGTACTTATGTTTTTAAATAAATTAAGGTCTCATGGTGGTTATTTTACTACAAATGATGAGAAATTAGCTGAAATGATGAGTAAACATATTTCCATCTTTATGGAAAAGTTTAATTATATCAGTGAGGGGGATAAAAAAATGATTATTTTTGATAAAGAGAAGGGTAATTCGCAAGAGGGGGAGGGAGAAGAGGAAGAGGAAGAGGAGGAGGAGGAGGAGGAAGATGAAGCAACAGAAAGAGACGAAACAGACGAAGAAGACAAAGTAGACGTAGCAATGGAAGGAGAGAAATCAAACAGGGGAAAGAAGAAATCTGAACGACGTAATACTAAATTTAACATGCTAGTGGAAAAAAGTGTAGACGATGTAGTAGAAAGTGTAGCAAACGACACAGCAAAAAATGGAATAGTAAGTGATGAGGAATATGTGAAAAGAAAAAGATTAGAAAACAAAAAAAAAGAGGTAAAAAAAAGAAAAAGGGACAAAGATAAAATAAGCCATTATAGTATTTCACAAATAAACGAGGATGATGATGATGATAAGATTTTCGACGAAGGAAATGAAAATGATAACGGTAAACAGTTTGATGAGGAAGACGATGTATATGATGATGAAGATTACGACGACGATGACGATGAGGAGGAGGAGGAGGAGGAGAGGCAAGAACAGGAGCGGGAGAAGAAACAGGAACATGACCATGATCATCATCAGCGGGAGCACGAAGATGAGGGAAAAACGATATACGAAAGTGAGAAAAAAAACGAAAAGAAATTTGCGGAAAATGGGGATAGCGAGTACATATTAAGGCAACCAAGGGAAGAGGAAATGAAGAGAAGCAAAGAAATTGGAAAATTAGATGCGGGAAAACGTGGCTCATCAGATGGGACGACATATGGGGAAGCAAATTGGACAATACGTGGGAAAGAAAAAATACTGAACAAGTCAGTCCAAGAAGAAAACATTGAACATAAAGCAGTCGAAGAGCAAAAACAGGCAGGAAAAAATGATGAGGAAATGTCTAATTACATGTTAGTGGAAAATTACTTCAATGATAGCAGTTATTATAATGATAACAAATCGAGCGAATGTAACGAGAAAAGCAATTCCTTTGGTGTCAGTAACAAATACATGAATTGGGGAAATTTCATAAATAACAAAAAGGGAACAATCACGCCAAAGGATATAGTAGAGTCTAACGGAGTAGCAAAGTTTAACGGAGTAATCAAGTCTAATGGCGTACTAAATTCTAATGGAGTATTAAATTCTAGTGGAGTATTAAATTCTAGTGGTATAGTTCAGTCTGATGGGGAAAACAAGGGAGACAACGTACCCATCCTGAATATCAATAGTAATCTAAGTGATGATTTGTTGAAAGAGGTGAAATGTTTAGAATCAGACTACGAATCAAAGAAAGAAGCGTTTGTACTGAAAAATACACCAAGGAACGCTGGATCCATCAGTGCTGCATCTTCAAATAGAAATGGGATTGCTAATAGAAGTAAAGATAACGAACATTTAATGGAGCAGGATAGATATATGCATTTGAGTCATACTTCACGCCATATGGGGCGTAGTAATAGTACTGCTAACATTTACCGGGAAGAGGAAAAGCATGGACCTTCTAAATTTTCAAATGTCAAAATATATGATATTAATAAGTACAATGAATGTTTTAATTCTTATTTAGTAAGTATCATTCAAAATATAGATGAGTTTTTTATTAATGTAAAGAAAAGGAGCTACGTATTTTATTTAAAGAATTATGAAGAGAAAATAAATTTGTCTAAAAAATGGAAAATATGTAGTGGTCTTGGTAGCATTTTTAATGGAAGAAATAGTTTTGAAAGTAATGTATGGAACCAAAATAATGTACATGAAAGGGGGTGCGTAGAGACGTATAGAAGAACTGATGATGGTTGCGGTATGGATGGGGTTAATATTGAAGTTGGGGGTATCGATGATAATTACATGAACGTGGTAAGGGGGAGTAAAGAGAACAATAATGTAAATGAGAGGGAAGGGAAAAACGAAAAAAAGGACGAGCAGAATTACAACTACAATTTAAATGTTTTTCTGAACGAAGGTGTGCAAAGTGTACACATAAATTGTGCGCTTGGAATTATTAACAGGATTAACAAAGAAGTGATTAAGATATACTTGAAAAATTTGGAACATGTGGAAAAATTATTATTTAAAAAAAAAATAATAATGTTAGATAATGTTATAAAAGTACATAATATTAGCCCTTTTAATGAAAAAACATTTTCTTACATAAATTTTGGAAGAGTCTTTAATTATGTATCATCTCAAAAAAAAATGGACATAAGAAATTTTAAAATGGTAAAAAATATATACAAATATAATGTATATAAAATATTTAGTAACCATTATAAATATTTTATAATAAAGAAAAAAAAAAAATTAAAGAAATTTTGTTATACCATTAAATATTTTGATATATATAAATTGTGTCATTTCTGGTTTACTATATATTGTCAAAATGAACTGAAAAAATTATTTTACAAAAACCTGAATTTTATTGTTAATTTACACAATTCACGAATAATAGATTTTAAATTAATTAACAATTATATATTAAATAAAATTTACGAAAATGCAGCCGTTAGTTTTATTACTCCAAGTACATGTTGTAACATCAGGACGATTGATTTTTTCTTTAGAGATGATTTGTATCTTTGTAATAAAACGACAATGAACCATATTATTTACAAATATTTCATATTTTACTATTGTAAAAAAAAATTAAAAAAAAAAAGATTTAATTATTATAATTACAACTATCAAGATTTATATATAGCCCAAAATTTTTTTGGACAAAATACACACACGAAAAAGGTACCCAAGATATTACAAGACGATTTGGGAAAGAAGAGTGAAATTATTACAGTAGACAGGTAGAGACGTATTAAAGCATAAAAAGGGAGGGGAGGAAAAAAAAAAAAAAAAAAAAAACACACCATAAATTGGGCTCTCAGAAATATACTAATATATTTGTTCCATTAGTCCCCCTAATATACTAGTTATAGAATTGGCAAGAGTTGTATTTCTATCACTTAAGGGGAATATCGCTTTACGTTTTTCTGCACAAATGTTAATACGTCATTTTCCCCAATTTTTCTTAACAGTTCATAATTTTTCCCAGTTTTTTTTTAACAGTTCATAAAATTTCTCAGTTTTTCTTAACGGTTCACATTTTTTCCCAATTTTTCTTAGCGGTTCATAATTTTTCCCAGTATTTCGTAACAGTTCATAATTTTTCCCAATATCTCTTAATATTTTTTTTTCTCCCCCCCCGTCCTATTTTTTACGCCCGTTCGATGGAAGTTTTTTATTTTTAGCAGTTTTCGTTTAATGGCAAAAAATGATTTGTGCCTGTTTATTCGTACGAAGTGCACTCGGGGGTCCTTTATATGTATATATTAATGCTCGTGGATATTTTCTCCTTCTTTTCATCCACAAATCAGGAGAACTCTCATTTTCCCAATTTGAAAAAGAAAAAAAAAAAAAATTTGTTTATATACTTATGTTCTTATGTCTCTTAAGTTTATTTTGTTTATGTCGATATATTTATGATTCTCACATACTATTTTTCATTTTTGTTTTGCAATTTTTCCGTGATATGATTATTTTATATTTTTGTAAATTAATATATGTAAACGCGTAAATTTTGTGCAATTACATATGCAACTTCATTCTTTTAAATTTAAGTTAGTCTTTTTTTTTTTTTTTTATGCTACAAGAAATATGCCTTTACATTTACCATATTTATATAAAACATGTTGTATCGCACCTTGTCTCATTTCTATGTTACATAATTCCATTTTTTTTTGTTTTTTTTTTGTTGTTAATTTTCCCAATTTTTCGTCATTGTACATTGTTTGACATGTGTGATACCCTATATCATAATTTCGTTTTATTTAACTGTTCTTTTTTTTTTTTTTTTTTTTTCATTTTCTGCATTTATTTAAAATTCTTTAAACGTATACTAAATTGAAGAAGATGCGTTTTATGTGTATAAGTATAAGTATATATATATATACATACACATACGCGTGTGTGTATCCTCTTTTTTTTTTTTTTTTTATGTTTAATGTCTTTTTCAAAATTTCAGATGTTGTACATGTAAGAAGAATGCACAAATAGTAAGAACGGAAAGGGAAACTTTATTTTAAGAATATTTTTTTTTTCAGTTTTGTCTGTTCTTAATGTTCTTCATGTTTTTGCTGCTCCTTCCGTTATTACCTTTTTTGCGGTTACTGTTCTGTCCTTTCTTTCATTCAATCTTTCATTTTTTTTTTTTTTTTTTAAATAATTTAGAAATATATCTGTTTTAGCCATTTAAACGATGTGCAATTTTAAGCCTCAAAAAGGCGGAAGAAAAAAAAAAAAAAAAAAAAAAAAAAAAAAAGCATTTCCGAATGCAATTGCGATTGAATAGGAGAAATTTTTTGTTAAATTTCCTTCTCATTAAGATTTCTTTTTCATTGTGCAAATATGTTCCAGTTTTGTGAGGAAGAAAAAGTATAAGAAACGTATGCAGAAAAACTGTGCAATAAAAAATGATGGTTTAAAAATTGGTAAATGTATTTTGCTATACGCTTTTTAAAAAATACATAAAAAGAGAAAAAGAAAAAAAAGTCGATAAGCTGATAAGCAACGACAGCAGTAATAACAACTCCTTTCTTCTGATAAAAATGACGACAATTTTTATATTCAGCATTTGCATTATTATATTTACTATTCTGTTAGGAATTCTATTTGACAAAAGGAGAACAAAAGCGCATAAGATAAAAACAGATAATAAAACTAAGCGTAGAAGTACAGAATTACCTAAACAGAAAAAAATGACAGCCATTAGTACTAATAAAAATGCTTCGATTACAAAAACAGCAATAAATAGCACTCCACATTCTATGTTCGATAGATGTGTTGCTTCTTTAAAGGGAAACAACTATCCTGTGAGTGTATGCGTAAATGGAAAATATGGTTAGTAGAAAAAAAAAAGAAAAAAATGGAACAAATGTAACAAATGGAACAAAGGAACAAATGGAACAAAGGAACAAATGGAACAAAGGAACAAATGGAACAAAGGAACAAATGGAACAAATGGAACAAAGGAACAGAGGAAAAAAGGGAAAAAAAAAATTAAATATAAAAAAAGATTTTTTCATATTGTTCCTACTGCTACTTCCACCACTGTTATTATGACTATACTACTACTTTTACTTTTTTTTTTTTTTTTTTCTTTTTTGTACCACGTAGGCATCATTGCGGTCAGCTGTAACAATGGCAACTTACAAGTTTATAAAATTAAAAAGGAAGGGACGAACAACATTATTTTAACGAAAAAATTAGATGAAGTGTTTAGCTGCATCGATATAGATAAAGATGCATGTCATTTAATTGCTGTTAGTGAGTTATATTCGACATTAAGGATATTCAAAATAGAGACAACCGAAAATGGAATCAAAAACCTACACTTAACATTAAATGGAAGAAAAGAATTACATAAAAGAAATGTCAAATTTCTCTATGTTCATAATAATTCTTTTATTCTTACGGGAGCAGAGTTAGATGACACAGAAGTAAAACTATGGAATATGAAAGGAGAGCTTTTAAAAACTTTAAGTATTAAACAAGTATACAATCATGATTATGCTATATCCAAAACGCCAAGGTAAAGATTTTAAACTGCTCAAAAATGTATAGAAAATACATGCGCAGGAGCGAATTTTGTGAACATGTACCTCCATAACCACATATATATTTATATATATATATTTGTACACGACTACGTGCATCCGTGTACGATTAACTTTTTTTAAAGGTTTTTCGGTGTTGCCTGTTGGTCAGCTGATATTAAAGTATTTGAGATAAAACTAAAAGAAAATGTATTTCAAAATATAGAGAAAGTTATAGACTTAAAAACTAAATCAGGGACAAAATGTTTATGTTTTAGTAATAATGAAGAAAAAGCATTTCTTATTGACAAGAATGGAATTTTAGCAGTTTATAACCTGAACATACGATATAAGGTATAACTTTATCCTTAATATAATACGTACGTATATACATGCACACGGTGTATACAAACAAACATATATATATATATTCAGGCGTAAACAAAATAGGCACATAAGCTATTCATTTTCCCTAACTTTTTCAGCTGCAAGAAGAGTCCAAAATTTTGTATCAAAAGGACCTCAAGGAAGACAATTTTGAGGATTTTTCAAGAATTTGTATTGCAAATATGAATATATACATTTTCATATACATATACGTGCACATATATATATATATATGTATATATCAACTTATATAGAAGTCTTTTTTTTTTTTTTTTTTTTTTTTTTTTTCTTAATGATACGTTTCTTTTTATTAACTATTACGCAACTTTCTTTCGTAGGTATGTCTGGTGAAGCCAACCATTTAATTGTAATTTCTGGTCTTCATTTGATAATTCTGAGGCAGGAAAATTTACAAGTACGTTGCGTTCATACACGCGTATATACGTTTACATATAAACACACATAAACATATACACATACACGTATATACGTATACGTATGTAAGTATATATTTACTCATACATGTATACATATTCGCTTAGCTTTTAAGTGCAAGTACGTCTCTATATCCTCCTGTTTAACAATAGTGCAGTACGCGATATATAAAACACCTTCTGCAAATTTATACGTGCTTATACATATGCATATACATATATATAATATATACATATATATACATATATTAACAATTTTCAGATCGTAAATAAAATAATTAATGCTCATGCGTGTGAAATTTTTGGGGTCCTCCCAATTCCTGATTCTTCCCTTTTTCTTACATGGGCAGTAAGTTGAATTTTCAAATAGATCAGATAAAAAAAAGAAAAAAGAAAAACAGTGCCCATATATATATATATATATATTTATATATATATGCATATATGAACACGTGAACGCATAATTGCACACACTTACAATACTTCCTTACATACTTACGTGCATATGTAATAGGGTGAAAAAAAGTTAGTGCGATTTCGGATAAAATGAAGTTAAAAAGCATTACTAAATTTTTGCATAAATATAAATGGCTTAAATACTCATATTTATTCTCCCTCTCTCTTTTTTTTTTTTTTTTTAACAGAATGATGGCTACATAAAATTATGGAATATATCAAAGATATAATAATGAAAGGAGAAAAAAAAAAAAAAAAAAATGAGTATCATTTTCCTTTACGTTAATGTATTTTTTTTTTTATGGTTTATTTTAATTTATTTGAAAAGTAAATTTTGGTATATCCAAAATAAAGTACAAAACCATGATGTCGAAATAGGGGTAGTCTTAGGATCAGGTGGACACACATTTGAAATATTGGAAATATTGAAGATTATAAAAAATAGTAATATAAATTTTCATTTATTTTACGCAAGTAATGATAATTTTAGTAAAATAAAAGCAGAGAATACGTTGAAAAATTATAAAAAGAACTTTTTACCAATTCCAAGGTGTCGAAATGTTGGTGAATCATATCTATTATCATTTGTAAAATTTTTTATTACATTTATTTATTGTATATTTATAACATATAAAATGAATAATATGAATTTAATTATAGTAAATGGTCCAGGAACATGCGTACCTGTTGTTTTTTCATTACTGTTCAGAAAATATATTTTTTTAAAACAAATTAAAATAGTTTACTTAGAGAGTGTTTGCAGAATATATTCCTTATCCCTTAGTGCCAAACTTCTATATTACTTTAGCGATTTGTTTGTTGTTTTTTCTGAGCACTTACAGAAAAAATATAAAAAAGCTAAATTTTATGGTTACCTGTTCTAGCTGGCATTTTGTAAAATTATATATTTTTTAAAAGATATTTGTATGTATGTATGTATGTATATATATGTATATGTGCTTATATCTTTAATGATATACATGCGCACGCATATTTGTTTTTAGCCATATGAACTTTTGCAGCAAAACACAAAACGTTTTTCACGTATGTAATTTCTGTCTTCATAATTTGCTAATTAAAATATACCTAAGCATTATTATCAGTACTATTACATTATGTACTCATATACTTAAAATAAAAGACTCTTACGGTATTTTTAAATTGTAGTACATATGATCTATTGCAAAAAAAAAAAAACAAAAAAAAAAGAAAATTTTTAATATACTAAACAAATAAACATAGTTTAAATGCATATTGTATAATATATATAATACCCTTTTTCTTCCCCCCCTAAATGCTATGTAAAAACAAGAGGGAGCAAAAATAATCGGTACATGGCAATTCGATCTAACCTTAAAACCGTTCAACATAAAATACAAGCATATATATATGTAAAAAATAATATATACAGATTGACATATAATACAATTTTTGGAAAGTACGGACAAGTAGGACAGTTACTGTTACTATGTAACCCTACGTAAACATATTCTTGTTGTTCTGAACTTGAGAATGTTCTCTAAATATGCATATATATACATATATATATGGAGCAAACTAGCGCATATTTTTCAAAAGTTAACTATGTAAAACAAAATTTATTCTATATATTTTTTGTATTTTCCGTAAGAGAATTTTACTAGTACATAAACTCATTTTTACGTTATCTGCTCATCTTTTAGTTCTTGAACTTGGATGCAAAAAAAAAAAAAAAAAATAAAATAATAAAATAAAAAAAAATAATAAAATAAAAAAAAAATAAAAAAATAAAATAAAATAAAAATAAAATAAAAATAAAATAAAAATAATAAAAAATAAAATAATAAAATATATATGGTATTAAAAAGCTATTAAGCTGTTAATATGTCAGTGGTTAAATTATTTTAGATAATTAACCATGAATCTGCTATTTTATTAATTTTGTGGTAAAAAAATATGTTGGGTCTTTCTTTCTTTCTTTCTTTCTTTCATTTTTAATGTAATAATATATATAATAATACATACCAAAATATACGGATCGTTAAAGTTATTATAACAGACATTATAAAATTTATTTAAATTATCTATCGCTTAATTTATCCATTTGTATATATATATATATATATAGTTTCCTCTAACAACAGGGGAAATATATATTTTTTATGGAGATTCAATAAAATAAATATTTGTTTTTTACAATGGTTTATCATGCGTAAAAAATGCATTTTTTTATTTTTATTATTTGCTTTTAAAAGTATTTTCTTAGCATTCTTTTTTTTTTTTTGCTTTTGTTTCCTCCCCCCCACTCGTATTTTGTGGGGTTATAAAAAATTATGAACATTCATGCAAATTTACCACGGATAAATAATATGTAATATATGAGATAAGTAAATATATATTATATATGAAATATATTATATTTAAAATAATATATTTAATATATTATTTGTAATATATAATATATAAACAAAATAAAAATTTTATTTTGAAGAAAAACAGAAAGTTTTATATATATATATATTTGTTTAAACCCTTTATTCTTTTACTTTTATGCCATTTAAAAAAAAGATGTATATTGATTTTATCAAAAAAAAGAAAAGAAAAAAAAGTAGCTTTTATACAAGTTATATTAAGTGCTAAAAAAAAAAAAAAATAAATAAAAAAAATAAAAATAAAAAAAATAAAAATTAAAAAAATAAAAATTAAAAAAAGTTACTAAAAAATTTTAATAAAAAATATTAATAAAAAATATTAGTAAAAAATATTAGTAAAAAATATTAGTAAAAAATATTAGTAAAAAATATTAGTAAAAAATATTAATAAAAAAAAATAATAAAATATTAAGTATATTATGCGTTTATTTTTAACTAACCTCTTTTTCAATTTTATGAATGCATAAATATATTTTATTTTGCGCATATGCGGATTCTCGGAAAATTCGTATTTATAAAAAAGGAGAATAAAAATTTTTAACTTATTCAGGCATATTTAGTTAGAAAGCGGAGGAATAAACATATATATGTTTGTATTGTAAGCATGTATATGTTTGTATTGTAAGCATGTATATGTTTGTTTGTATGCATGTATATGTTTGTTTGTATGTATACATATGTACATTTCTTAACACGTGAGTAGTCGCTATATATTGCGTATGTACAAGTCAAAATATATAGACGAATTTCGTAAAAAACATGTACAAGTTATTCCAAACATGTACGAGTTATAATATATTACGTGCTTATATATGTACATAAGTACGCTTGTATATTGTATATGTTGTACATAATTTAAGTAAGATGTATTATAAAAACAATAAGGAGTGTACTTCTTACTATTTTTATTAAAAATGATATGGGAAAAAGAACAAGATGTGCAAACAGTTATATAAAAACAAGCGGAGGAGTGTTTATAGGATGTATAGAAAATGAAAAAAAAAATGGTTGGGGTATAAATATTAATAATAATGGAAATAAATATGAGGGATTATTTGAAAATGATAAGAAAAATTTATTTGGTTCAGAATTGTTGTGCTGTTTATACAGTCATAATTATAAATATAAAAGAAAAAGTGGAGAAGAAAATAGTGAAGAAGAATTTGAAAAAGGCAATATATGTCTTTACGAAAATAGATATATATATATAGGCAGTTATAAAGAAGGAAAAAAACATGGAAATGGAATTTTAATTGATTACAACTCCTATGCTATGTATAGCTGCATATTTCTAAGAAATGAGATAATATATAAAGATATTTTATTTTCGTCAGTTCCTAATTTCCCATCACAGGATGGCAAATCGAACTCGCTTTCCCTTTTTTATGAAAAAAAAGAAAATGAAGAGAACAATATTTTTTCAAATTTTAACGCAAACATTAACGCTAACATTAACGCTAACATGAACGCGAACATTAACGCGAATATTAACGCGAATATTAACGCGAATATTAACGCGAACATGAACGCGAACATGAACGCGAACATGAACGCGAACATGAACGCGAATATTAACGCACACCTTAACACAGACAGTAATAAAAATAGAGCAAAAAAAAAAATTATTATGAACAGTTCAGGTGCGAATGAAAAGAGTAAAAAAGAGAACGATATATGTGTATTTATAGAGAATCAGTATAAAAGGAACATTTTTAATTATGTCAGTTTTTATAAACATATAATGCAAAAAATGAAAAGGGTAGGCTTCAATGAATTGTTTTCATATTCCAAGTTGAAAAAAGAGGTATATTTTGAAGATTTAAAAGGAAAAAAAAAAAAAGAAAAAGAGAGAACAGAAAAGGAGAAAAAAGAAAAGATAAATAAAAAAAAAGAGAATAAAGAAAAGGAGAAAATAGAAAAGGAGAAAAAAAAAAAAATTGTACGTGATGATGCTGTTCTTTTAAAAAATTGGAAAGATAAGGAAAAAGGCAGTTGTACAAATAAGTTGCAGCTTATGTATAATAAGTATAAAAATGGCATGAACATACAGGAAACACATGAACAAGTAATGGAGCAAAAAAATGATGAAGAAAAAAAGTCTTTTTATAAAAAACAGGTTAATGAGTTTTTTTTAAATAAGGAGTTACAAAATAATTTTGAAAATGTACAAGTGAATAAAAGAATGATAGAATATATAGGAAAAATAAAATCAACTGGTCCACTTTCTAATGAGGAGAAAAATGCTTATAATTTTCTTTCCAGTGGAGTAACAAACGAAATTATGAAAGAAAACGAAGATACATATGAAAATAATAGCTTACCACTAGTTTGTAATGGAGGTAATACTAGAAGGGGTGGTAGTAATAATAATAACTTGAATATGACTAAATCTGTTGAACATTTGATTAAAATTAAGGAGTATGAGGAAAAAAGTACATATAATAATATAATTTCTTATAATATGGGTAAAGATATATCAATAGCATACTGGAATAATTTGTCAGATGATGAAAAGAAAGCATGCGTCTTAGTTGATGGTGAGGAAAAGGAGGAATTGAACGGAAAAGAAAAAAAAAAAAAAAAATTATTACCTTGGTTGAAACAAATACAAAAGAATTGCATAGTTGTGTAAAATATAAAATAAAAAAAAATGATAAATTGAAAAACAGTTTTATTAGTAAAGAAAAGATAGCAACTCCTACTGTCCTAAGTAACACAGAAAATGAAAAGGGCTGTGATGATAGTTCTTTGTCCTTTTGCAACTTTGAGTTTATCTCATCGAAAAAAAATAAAAATAAAAAAATGGAAGGAGGAACAGAAATGGAAGGAGGAACAGAAATGGAAGGAGAAATAAAAATGGAAGGAGAAATAAAAATGGAAGGAGAAATAAAAATGGAAGGAGAAATAAAAATGGAAATAGAAGGAGGTAGACTAGATAATAGTATGTTACAGAAGAGTAATAGTAAAATAGATTTCCCAGAAGATGTGGAGAGTTGCACTAGTGTGAGACACTCCAGCATTAATAACAGTACCAGTGTTTTAATTAAAAAAAAGAGAAATTATGCGAATAATTATGCATATAATGACACAACAAGGAATAACACCAGTAGTGGAATCAGCTGTGTGGGGAGCGAAGTGAACGGGTGTGTTGGTAGTGGTGGCTGTGATGACGATTATATTGACAATGGTAGTGGCAGTTGCAACAGTAGTAGCAGTAGTAATAACAGTTGTTTTGATTATAATATCGGAATTAATTGCCAAAAAAAAGGGCATATAATCGAAAGGGATAGTGGACAGGGGAAGAGCGGAAGCTTTGATGATGGAAATGGCAGTTATAATAGTAGTTGGGGTAAAACTAGGATGAATAATAGTTGTGTTGGTCATGTGAATGGGAAATATAGGGCTAAATATGGGAGGAAGAGTAGTAAAGGCGAAAGGAATTATGGGAATGGAGGAGGAAGCAGTAGCAGCAGCGGTAGTAGTAACGACAATAATAATAATGAGAATAATAAGAGTTACAATTACAGTTGTAATCGTAGTTGCAGTTGCAGTTGCAGTTGCAGTTGCAGTGGTAGTCGTAGTTGTAGTCGTAGTTGCAGTTGCAGTCGTAGTCGTAGTCGTAGTTGTAGTCGTAGTTGCAGTTGCAGTCGTAGTCGAAGCATCCGTGATAGTAATTCTTTTTTGAATATGAAGAGCGATGAAGGAGTGCGCAAAGAAATAGAGGGTTTACTGCCTAAATATTTGAGGAGGGAAAAAAGACAGAAATGCCTTTCCCGTGCTCAGAATTGTGTATACTGGAACGTATTTGAGTTAAGCTACTTCCTGTTCCTCATAAGTATACCAAAGAAAATAATAGAAATCTTCATAATAAATCAAATAGATGGGTATTGCTTAAAATACTTAGAAAATAAGGTATTAAAAAAAATGGGTATATATGATAAAATAATTAAAAAGTATATACTATTGTCTATTCAATATTTGCTAAGATTAAGAGAAAAATATAAATATAAAAAGAAAAGTAAAGGATTAAATGTAATAATTGATAAAAATTTTACATTAAATAAAAAAAAAGTACAGTTTATAAAATTAATTGGAAGAGGAGGATATAGTAATGTGTACAGATGTATATATGGTGATAAGCTGTTAACATATAATGATTATTTTTATATAAAATATTCAATTAATAATATAGCTTTAAAAATTTGTATAGATAAAAAATATAGTTATGAATTTTTTTCAGAATTGCAAATTTTATCATCTTTAAGACACCCAAATGTTTCTTTATTTTTAGGTGGTTTAAAAAGTCCACAAGGAATTGCATTAGAATATATAAGATGTGGTAGTTTATTTGATATAATACATAAACATAAAGTGAAAATAAAAATTTATGATATTATAAAAATGTGTAAAGACATAACTTCATTTATGTGTTTTTTGCACTATAAAGGTATTTTACATTGTGATTTGAAATCATCGAATATTTTACTTTCTGTATCGGGAGAAATAAAAATTTGTGATTTTGGCCTGTCTGTTCAGAATTTTTATCAAAAACCAAAATTTTTAGGAATTGTTGGTACATATCAGTGGACAGCTCCCGAGATATTAAGAGGAGAGGGATATACACAAGAAGCAGATATATATTCATTTGGTGTAATTCTATGGGAGTTGTTACATTGTAGAATTCCTTTTAATGATTTAAAACATCCTTTAGATATTATTGCACATGTTGGTTATGCTAATAAACAGCTAGCTATTAACAGAAACTTACCAAAAAATATTAGATATATACTAAACAGATGCCTACACAGAAATAAACGTAAAAGAAAATCTTTTTTTTTTTGGTCCGAGTACTTTGACCTGCTGCACAAAATGTACTCGGTTGATGTAGAGGAGCGTCTGAACTTTTTCTTTGCCTAGCCCGTTTGCTTTACCGGTATGCGGAAGTGCGAACGTGTGTTATATGGGCGGGATTGTTTGTATGCGTTTTGTGTATATATGTGTGTGCATATAATTTATATATGCATATGCGCGAGCTTTTTGTTTGTATGTATGCGCATCCCAGACGTATGCCCTCTTGTCCTCTTCTTAAGGAGGTTAAGAATTTCTCATTTTTTTGTGTACTGAAAAAAAAAAAAAAAAAAAAAAAAAAAAATCAAAAAGAATATTCAATATGTCACTAATTAATGATGATAAAAATATTTTTTTGTTTTCTATTCGTATGCGTTCCTTGATAAGAAGAGGGTTTGCATTAGGATTTTTGCTGCACACCTTTCTCTTCGAACATTTGCCTTGCTTTTTTTTACGTAGCAATTTTTGCTTTTCACCTTTTCACCCTTTAGCACCTTCCATTTTTCATCTTCCATTTTTGTTTTCCTTGTGTCCGTTATGTGGCTCATAATTAGTGCATTATTCAAAATTGTTTTCCTCTTTTAAGAATGCTTTTGTATTCTGTAAATTTTTTCTTTTTTTTTTTCCTTTTTTTTTTTTTTTTTTTATGTGGAGCTTTTGCATTTTTTTTAAGTTTTCTTTTTTCAATTATTTTTAGTTAATTTATTAATTTTTTTGTTGAAAAATATTCCTCTTTTTGATACCACACCGCTGTGAGCCTTTACTGAAGTTGAGGCCTTTCACTTTTCATACTGGTGAAAAACGTTAAGAGAAGAAAAGGTGTGTGTTTAGGTGGGTATGTTGCATATACGACACGCACAACACGCACATATATATACATATGCGTACATATGCGTACATATGCGTACATATGCGTACATATGCGTACATATGCGTATATATGTTTACCTATTTATATATACCATGTGCACGCGCACGTGCACGAACAAACCTGACAATTTCATTTAAAACACCGCTACATTTTGAGTTGTAGCGCTACATGATAACTTGAAATACCGTCAACAATTTGGTAAAGTGAAATTTTCTCAAAATGGGGAATATGCAATATAGATATGATAAATGCGTTATATATACGATTTATGCGATTTACACTATATGTATGATAACAATTTCTGTTCCGTTAAAAAACTTGGATTTAATTTTTTTTTTTTTTTTTTATAATATTTATATGTAATACTTCTTTTCCTGGGTATGTAACGTTTCTATTTTCTCTACGTGTCCCTTAAGCACATTCTACATTTCTCCATTAAATGAGTGAATACAAAAAATCTGTTTTAATTTTTTAAAAATAAGTTTATTAAGAAGTATGAGATGAGGTGTACACCTATTTTTATTTTTTATTAACACAAAAAATAGGGGAAATCTACGTAAAACGGGGAAGGGGCATATAAAAATAAAAAAAAAAAAATAAAAATATAAAATAAAATAAGATAAAAAGGAAATAAAATGAAATGCGATAAAGTACATACAAAGAAAAATAGGCATCGCACGAGAGCTAAAAGAAAAAAAATCGAGCCCATATATTAACACCTCGTCCCTCATAAAAAAATAAAAAAAAATAATACATTTATTTTAGGGTTTTTGCAAAAATTAAAAATGAACTAATTTTGAATTTTTTTTTTTTTTTTAGAATAAACATATGTATGTTATACATGTATGTAATACCACTACATAAGAATTTATTGTATCAATTTCTCTAATTATTTGGCGCATTCTTGTTACAGTTTTTATTTATTTTTTTTTTTTTTACCCTGTTTTCTCCTTATAGAGCATTAATTTTTTCTTTTTTTATATGACACACTTATCCATAATATAAGAATAAGTTTTTAAAGCAGTTGCATTTTGCGTTATATTTTGGTATGAGCGCACATTGGTACATGAGCACATGCGTACAAGCATACATGAGTACTTTCGTATAAGTGCACATTGACACTACATGTATGTATGCACTGAAGTTCACACGAGCTAAGTAAAGCAAATGTAATGGCGTTGCAGTAATATATCCTCCATATATACATATACAGGTGCACGTATATATACCCGCATATATACTTACGCGTTTACGTACATATATTTATATATACCCACTGTGAAACACCGAATACAGAAGTAAACCACTTTTATGGTGTAACGTTTTGACGTGGCTTAGTATTAAAGAAAAAAAAAAAATATATTATATTTGCCATTGGACATATCGTCGTTCAACTTTGCCTGACAACATATACATCCAATCACTTTATAATCCCAGTCTGAACAGTGTAGTTCACAATTCGCAGTCCGTTACGTTGCTGCCGTTACGTTGCTGCAGTTACGTTGCTGCCGTTACGTTGCTGCCGCCACTTTGCTGCCGCTACTTTGCTGCTTTTATTTTTCATAACATCCTCTCCTCCACCGTCCGTACCCCAGTTATATTATACCACTTACGTTCTCTGGCAATTTGCAAAATGAGTATAAAAATAGACGAGGCAGTTTTAGAGAAAGCAAAAAAATTCCAAAAAGCAAATGAAGAAGAGATCGAATTGAAGAAACTAAAACCTTTGACAGAAGGGTTATTAAGTCCTGGTTTGAATTTGTTAAGAGTAAGTGAAAAAGGATGCAGGAACCGAATAAAAATATGCAACGTTTTAAATATACCATCAAATGAAGAGGAATATAAAGATGATTCAAGAAAAAATATATATATTGACAAAGTAATAACAGTATGTGGTTGGAGTAAAGCAGTTAGAAAACAAGGAGGCGGTAGATTTTGTTTTGTAAATCTAAATGATGGTTCTTGTCATATAAATTTACAAATAATTGTTAATCAGAATATAGAGAATTATGAGAAATTGTTAAAATGTGGTGTAGGATGTTGTTTTCGTTTTACAGGAAAATTAATATTATCACCTATTCAAAATGAAGAAAAAAAAGGATTAATCAAACAATCTGTAGAATTAGCATTAAATGATAATAGTCAACACTCTTTTGAAATATATGGTGAAAATCTTGATCCACACAAATATCCTCTTTCAAAAAAAAATCATGGAAAAGAATTTTTAAGAGAAGTTGCACATTTAAGACCACGTAGTTATTTTATCAGTTCTGTTTTTCGAGTAAGAAATGCTTTAGCAATAGCTACTCATTTATTTTTTCAAAGTAGAGGCTTCTTATATATTCATACTCCTTTAATTACCACATCCGATTGTGAAGGCGGAGGGGAAATGTTTACAGTAACCACGTTGCTTCCGGAAAATGGAAACGTTAACGCGATCCCAAGGACGAAAAGAAAGGGGGAAAAGCGCGAAGATGGAATTTCTGCTTCCACAGTTGACACCATTTCTACGGTTCATACAACTGATACGCCTATCTATGCTGCTACCTCTGCTTCTACTACCACTATATCCCATGGTTGTGAAGGTGGGGAAAAGAGTCAGATAGATTACAAGAAGGATTTCTTTAGTAAGCAGGCATTTTTAACAGTGAGTGGACAGCTGTCCTTGGAAAATTTGTGTTCATCCATGGGGGATGTATACACATTTGGTCCAACTTTCCGCGCTGAGAATTCACATACATCGAGACACTTAGCGGAGTTTTGGATGATCGAACCAGAAATTGCTTTTTCTGATTTATACGATAATATGGAATTAGCTGAAGCGTACATAAAATACTGTATATCGTATGTATTAAATAATAATTTTCATGATATATATTATTTTGAAGAAAATGTGGAAAACGGGTTAATAAAGAGATTAAAAAATATACTGGATGAGAAATTTGCAAAAATTACTTATACAAATGCTATTGATTTGTTACTACAATTTTCGTACATGTTCGAAGTACCAGTAAAGTGGGGTATGGATTTACAATCAGAGCATGAACGATTTATAGTAGAACAAATTTTCAAAAAGCCTGTAATCGTTTTTAATTATCCTAAGGATTTAAAAGCTTTTTATATGAAATTAAATGATGACCAAAAGACTGTTGCTGCTATGGATGTACTCGTTCCCAAAATAGGAGAACTTATAGGAGGCTCACAAAGAGAAGATAACTTACAGATATTAGACAAAATGATTATTGAAAAGAAATTAAATATGGATAGCTATTGGTGGTATAGACAACTAAGGACATATGGATCCCATCCTCATTCTGGTTTCGGCTTAGGTTTTGAACGACTAGTTATGTTAGTAACAGGTGTCGATAATATTAAGGATACCATTCCTTTTCCGAGATACCCTGGGAATGCGGAGTTTTAGCTAGTTCACTCAAATCAATGCATCCATTTTATCTGCTCCATTTAATAGAGCTACCCCATGGCGGAGCCCTGGACCCCTTCTCTCTCACTGTATCCTTATGATATATATATTACCCCTTTTACGTTCCTTTCATCATTCCATAATGCTGTCATTCGTGCGTTTATTCTGCCTTTCTAACTTCGCAGCTTCATTACTTGTTTCCTTTTTTTTTTTTTTTTTTTTTTTCTTTTTTCCTCGCTAGCTACAATACTGGTCAGACAAACGGGGCGACGTCGCCCCCCCCCCCTTCCAACCAACCCCTATATGTGAGTGCCTATATAAATGTTCATATGCGCCAACGTGCAACGGTATAACAATGAGCGCAAATATGCGCAGTACTTATGAGGTATATCTATCGGTAAGAACACCGCATTTAGGGGCATGCCCTGTAGCTGCTACCAATAGTCCCAACTCACTGATCATGTGCAAAGAAAATCGGTGCATCGAACTTCGATAGCTGCGTAACATCCTTTGCTAATATTCCCCTTCTCGTTTTTCTTTTCTCCCTTCTTTTGTCTTCACGTTTAGGATAACTTTGTTTATATATTTCGTTTAGTAGTTCCTCGTTTTGTCTTTCTGCCATATTGCTGTCTTGCATTATATCATAGAGTTTTAAATTTTCGTCCATATCAAACTTCATCTTACTCTGTTGGGAGTTTTCAGCTGTTAAGAAATTTTCATTAGTCTGTACTCTGCTTAGTATGCTGTTCCCGGTAGGAGAATGGGGGCAATCCTTTAAGTCCTTTGTCCCCTCGCAATTTTTAGCAGTTTCGCAATTTTTAGCAGTTTCGCAATTTTTAACAGTTTCGCAATTTTTAACAGTTTCACCAATTTGGTATATTAAGTTAGAGGCCCCTAACAAACAGAGCGTGTCACTTATATGCTTCGGTATTTGTGCTGATACAGATACAATTTTATTACACTTGGACTCAAAAGTAACGTTAAAACAATGGAGGTGCAGTTTTAACTGTTCATTAGTACTGTTTGGGTTATATACCCTTTTTAACAATTCCCTCCTGCTTTTGAAAACATTTCTTCTGTACATTTCATCATGAAATGGGAAAAAAAAATTCTTTTTAAATTTTTTATGTACATTAATATATTCATTATCACCTACAATACATGTATTCAAGGAGTAGAACAGTAAAGGCTTTATATATTTACAGTTATTAGCATTTGTAAAAATTTTTAAAAGACTAAAATTTTCTTTATTACGTAATATTGTATTACTAATAACATCATATTTGACACTTTTTAAATTATGAACATGTTCATAATTATTTGTAGGCATCATAATATTTGAATTTGGTAAATATTTTAAATATAATTTTATTTCCCTATCCTTTTTTTTTTCTATTTTACCATAAACTAATGTTATAAATATATTTTCATACATATGATTTTTAATAAATTTATTTTTGCATACAAGTAAGCACCCTCCTATGCTGCTATGCAATTTGTATACAATGTTAACATTATGTGCATTCTCCAAATTTAACTGATGAAGATTTTTTATTATGCTTTCTTTTTCTTTTCTTTTTCCAAACGTAGATATACCATACCCTTTGTCAATTACCAGATAATCATCATCATTATAAAGGACTCTGGATGGGGGAAAAACGAACGGAACGAAGTTGATCAGTGTGTGTGTGTGTGTGTAAATTTCTGCACACGTGTTGAACATGGTGCTCAAATAAAATTTGCAATAAAAGGAAAGGAAAAGATGTAAAAGAAATATATGAAATAAAAAAAAAAAAAAAAGAAAAGAGAAAGCCTTGCTTTATTTCAAGCCGCTTCTTACAGCTTGTTCATGTCAAGCGAACTTTTTGTGCTTGATATTCCTCTTCTAATCGAATTAATGAAAACAAAACGGCTTTTTAGCTGTAAAAAAAAAAAAAAAAAAAAGAGTTTTCAAATAATTATTGTTCGTACTTTATCCACATGTAGGAGTAATATACTCCTTTCATACTGAAGAAATAGCAAAGGGGAAAAATAAAACGTCTACGAATTATCAGCATGTGTAAAACAAGTATACCATCATTTATCCTCCGCTCGCGCTTCGACAAAAGGGTGGGTGTATGCCTTTTTAAACGAGGAAAACGTAGCATGCACAAATGCAAACACATGCGCATAAGCACGTACGTATGGGCATGTATTACATATGTACTTATATGCATGTATATAATATATATATATATAACTGCTAACAGTCATATGTTTGTGATGTACCCATATCTGCATATATTTACTTTTGTCCTTTTACTTAAGTGCTCTTTAACAGCGAAACGAATAAAACTATCATTCATTGTGTAGAATTGTTTGGTTTCATAAAAAAAAAAAAGAATTCCTACGCGAAAGTGCATGTGACTACTTTGGCAAAGTAAACTATTATAGGGCAAAAAAAAGGAAAAACAAAAACAAAAAGCAAAAGCAAAAACAAAAATAAAAAGCAAAAGCAAACGCAAAGAAAAAGAAAAAGAAAAAGAAAAAAAGTGCATTCCGTATTACCCTTGTAATATTAACGATAACTGGAGTCACTCATGAAGCAGGCTTCGTCAAAATTATGCATATTGTACCTACATCCCTGTGTACATTTATATATATAAATAAATATATATACATATATATGTATATATACGTGCACGGATGAACGTGTGCACATTTATACGTGCAAATGCTCACATTTGTATACAGCAACGTAATTACTTTTACATGAACAGTTCAGCTTATTGCTACATTTGTGCTGACGTTTTCGATCCGCTTGAATTGTCGGTTATACGAACAAATTTTCATCATGTGTAAATGAGGAAATAGTAAGTCATAGTGAGGTAAAAATAAAGGTAAGATCAAAACCTTCTGCAGGGCAGCAAGCATATGTTTGAAGAAATTTTACGTTTTAGGGAAAATTTTATTCTTTATATGTAGCTGTATTTTATTTCATTTCATTTTATTTCATTTTATTTGGCCGCCTTTTATTTTACTGAATATTTTGTCATTATTTATTTTTTTATTTCGTTTTATTGCATTGCATTGCATTTCATTTTTTTTTTTTTTTTTCTTTGCATTCTTATTAAATAAAAATGATGTAGATAGCAAGTGCGGAAAACCATAAGCAGTTGAATATTTTTGGAATAAAAAATTTTTTAAACACATATATTTGTAGTTACGCGCGAGCAGGGGGAACAGTAGCAATAAGCAAATTTGCATGTTTGCATGTGTGTATGTGTATTTGTTTATTTCTTTATTTGTGTGTAAACATAGATACTTATATATGTACATGTGTATGTATGCACAAGCACTAGGTATACACACGTAGACATATTTAATGTGTACAAAGTAAAAACCTTTTTTGTTACACCATTTCGAAAAAATGGGTAAAAGCGATCTTGCCGTATTATTTTCAATAGGTATGTACCTCCTGTCGTCAATAACATCAGTTTTCGTAAATAAATATGTGTTAATGGATGATGTTATTGATACAGTTTTATTAATATTGTTACAACACTTATCATGTTTACTTTTTTTATTTTTATTTAAAAAATATTTGACAAAATTACAAAATGATAATAATACAGAAGGGGAAAATTTTTCGTTATATGAAGGAATAAAACATATGTGGTTATTAATAATATCATTTAATTTTACTTTAATTTTGGGGAATATTTGTTTAAAATATACAAATATATCATCTTATCAGCTAGCTAGATCTATGACACTACCATTTAATTTTTTTTTTTCTTATTTTTATTTTAAACAAATTAAATTTAATATCTTAATGATATGTTCATGCATTCTTGTTTCCATCGGATTTTTCATTTTCTCAATAGACGCCGTAAACACCAACTACAGATCCGTCTTATATGGTTCGCCTACAACGAATGCATGGGTGAACTGTCCAATACATTGCCATATGCTCCTGCACATTCATGCAATACGTGAATACAGTGGCGTGCCCATACATGAGTATAACTACATGAACACGCACATAAATACATATGTGCATGCAACTGATAAAACACTGGAGCGTGACGAGAACAATTTCTTTAGACTAAATGAGTGCAGTAAATTCCATGAAGAACTCATCTTCCACTAAAAAAATGATTTTATATATCGCAGTTTTAAACGTTGTACAATGCAAACGTTTTCTTTGTAAAAAATATTTGCGCATTATGGACTCTTTGCGAGAATTCTTTTTTCTCTTTTAAGCCATTTTTTTTTTTCTGTTTTTCGTTCTTCGCGCATATATCTGTTTGTTTTTCTGCCTTTTACGTATATTTTTACAATTTTACATTTATACTCATGTACATGTACATGTACATGTACATATATATATATATATATATATATATATATATATATGCAAATTTTTTTTTTTTTTTTTTTTTTCCATTTCATCTTGTAGGCACAACTGTTTCCATAATACAAGCCATACACCTCAACTTATTAAAACAAAAATTACTGATATACAAAAATAAAATGATTATGCTACGTTACAACTTGATATATTCATCTATCATTTTGTTCATTTACCTGACCATAACAAGAGACATTTTTGCTGTGTTTAATCTGAACTACCGAGCTGCCTTTTTTCTCTTCCTATCTTGTAAGTTTTTTTAAAAAAAAAAAAGGAAAGAAGGAAAAGGAAAAAACGGAAAAGGAAAAAACGGAAAAGGAAAAAGCGAAAAAGGAAAAAACGAAAAAGGAAAAAGCGAAAAAGGAAAAAGCGAAAAAGGAAAAAGCGAAAAAGGAAAAAGCGAAAAACAGAAAAAAGGAGAAACAGAAAAAAGGAAAAAAAGAACAAAAAAAAAAAAACGGGGCGATGGAAAAAAAAAATGCAAAAAGCTAGGTCAATTGAAAAGGTGGAACATATACATACATTCATACGTACATAGGTACATATATATATATATATATATGTATATATATATTTATATATATATATATATATATACACGGGCGTACACTTATACGCACAGTACACATCCGTGCATCCATACGTATATATCTCTGTATGCGTGAGGCCAACGGTTTTATAGTTTTTCCCATGTACGTGTTTTTTTTTCCTAGGTGTATCAGCAATATGCGTAACGTTTTCCTCCTTTTTGTGTATTTATTATACGGACAATGTTGTTTATAATATGTTCGGGAACGTTAAATCCACCATGCAAACATTTCTAAGCAAATATTATAACTCGGAGCACTTGAACTTATATACTATGATAGGAATAATATTCACTACACTAGGATCTTTTATATATACATATTCTTGCGAGTACACCAAAAAAAAAAAAAAAGAATTAAAAAAAAAAAAAAAATCTACATAAACTGTGTACAATTTACTATCAATTTTGAACAGTATACCTTTAGAATACTGTGCATATATATGTACATATAAGTACACATATATGAATATTTGTTTTGTTTTTTCTTTTTTTCTCTTATTATTTAATTTTTTCCCACTTTAATCACATATACACATATATATATGTATGCATATCTATATATATATATTGTTTATATATATATTATTTATATATGTATTATTTATATATGTATTATTTATATATGTATTATTTATATATGTATTATTTATATATGTATTATTTATATATGTATTATTTATATATGTATTATTTATATATGTATTATTTATATATATATATATATATATATATATATATATATATGTGTATATGTATATATATGATGTCATGTCACAATTACAATATAATACTGTACTTCTTTTTATACAACATTTCACCTTGTTTTTTCACCTTATTTATTTTAATTATTTTCTTTATTTTAATTATTCAATTAATTTTAATTTATTTATTTTTATTTATTTTATTTATTTTTATTTATTTTATTTATTTTATTTATTTTTATTTATTTTTATTTATTTTTTTTTATGTGTAAGTTTTATGATAACAACATTTTTGTAATAAAATAATGTTTTGAATAGGGACAAAAAAAAAAAAGATAAAAAGCTGAATGAACAGATGAATGAACAGATGAATGAAAAGTTGAATGAAAAGTTGAATGAAAAGTTGAATGAAAAGTTGAATGAAAAGTTGAATGAAAAAATAATAGAAAATAAAAATTGAACAAAGAGTGAAACAAAAAGTAAAAAAAGGTTAAAGAATGAACTGAAAGAAAAACACAATAAGAGAAAAAAAATCTCGATTTATTAATTTATTTTTATTATTTTTCAATATTCTCTTTTTTTTCTTTTTTTGATTTGTCCAAGAAAAAAATAAAAGAATAATGACAAGTTCAAAAACACATTTTAACTAACAATTTTGTTATACATAAATACGTTTATACGTAAATACGTTTATACGTAAATACGTAAATACGTAAATACGTTTATACATAAATACGTTTATACGTAAATACGTTTATACATAAATACGTTTATACGTAAATACGTTTATACATAAATACGTTTATACGTAAATACGTTTATACGTAAATACGTTTATACATAAATACATTTATACGTAAATACGTTTATACATAAATACATTTATACATAAATACATTTATACATAAATACATTTATACATAAATACATTTATACATAAATACATTTATACATTTATACATATATATATATATATATATGTACTTTTATATTACTACTCTTCCAATCTTTAATTTTTGTTTACATATTATTTAGCAGTATATATATATAATACATACGTACCTGTTAAATCTTGAATAGTTTACGCTTCTCAAAAAAATGTACACAATATATTACAAATAACATATATACAAATTGTAGTAAACATACTGCTATGCTAGTGATTTATACGTACTACTATGCGTATAGTTATCCCCCTTTTTTTTTTTCTTTTCTTTTCTTTTTTTCTTTTTTTTTTTTTTTGTGTAAAAAGCGTTAAGCATCTTGAACAAAGCAACAATTTTGTTATTTACAATGTGAAATTTTTCTTATTCTAAAAAAAAAAATAATAAAACAGAAAAAAATATGCTGCATATCTATATACATATATATAAATAAACATATGTATATATGTACGTATGTATAAATGAACAAACATACTCTTACATACGTACATTGTGATGTAAAGTCACTTAACCTTGTTATATCCCCCCGAATGAAATAGCCACGGTAAATGAAAGTTTCCTTAACATGTGCAGGTGAAACATCAGTTATAGTAGTTATATGTTTATGCATTTTTATATTCTTATATTTCTCACTCATTATTTTTTTTTATGCGTACTTTAATTTAATATTATTACCTCACTTTAACTTTTTTTTTACATATGCGCCCTTCTATATACATATATATATATATATATATATATTTACAAATACATTCACACATATATACAGGTAATATATATATTCACGCGTATAAGTACACATATTATTCCTATGCTTATTTACATATGTGTATATATTTTTGTTGACATATTTTAAATTGAAATAATCTATATTTTTAAAAAAAATTTTGCTTTTATTTTATTGCATTATTAATCCTTCATTTTCGTTCTTTATCAATTGCCTTCGTCGCGTCCGTTTTATTACTTATTTTTCATCATCTTATCACCATCTTTTTGAAAGCTATTTTAATGAATGATTAGTAGATCATAATTTAAAAAATTGCAAAGGAAGAGAATAACATAACGCAATGAATTAAGTACATCTTTTCGACCTCGTCTTATTTCATTTCCTATTCCTCTTACGATTCCTGTTACGAGTCCTATTAATATTCCAATTTCTATTCCATCACCTATTCCTCATCATATTCCTATTCCTGTTATTCCTTCTGTACCTCTTTCTCTGCCACTTCCAATAGGTGTGTATTGCTTGCCTTCCCCTCCGAACCCACCAACAGATTAAAAGTGCCCTACATACAGACATATATATATATATATATATGTGTGTGTAAAAAAAAAAAAAAAAATGAACACATACAGAAATAATAATGGGCAATTTCAAGAATATTCGATGAATGATGATTCCAGTGTAAACATATTTTTAAACAATTCGGATGTAACAAGTAATGATATGAGGACAAGTAGGGAAACACTTATGAATTATGAACGAAGTAATAATTTTGCAAATAATGGTAATACCATTCAATTTATGAAGAAAGCAAGAAATAATAACATGCATAATAATAATATGCATAATAATAATATGCATAATAATAATATGCATAATAATAATATGCATAATAATAATGTGCATAATAATAATATGCATAATAATAATATGCATAATAATAGTATGCATAATAATAATATACATAGTAATAATATACTCAATAATATTACACATAATAATATACCCAACAATATTACACATAATAATATACTCAACAATATTACACAAAATAATGTACTCAGTAATAATGCACATAACAACAATGAACTTAATCATAATATACATAACAATAATGTACATTTTGAAAAGAGTAATAATAGTATGCACAAAAAATTAAACTTAATGAATGCGAATTATATGAATGAACAGAATGATCATACAAATTTTGGTATGAAAAATTATAATATAAGGACAAAAGAAGAAGAAAATATTTTACCAAATAACATAAATGGAGTGTTTCAAAAAAATAATATGAACATGTCAGGCGAAAATAATTACTTCGGTAACCCATATTTAAAAAATTTTAACTATGGAATATCTGATGAGAGTAGCTTCAACGGCAGGGTTGGAGGGAATGATGTAGGTAATATCGCAGCTAATTCCGCAGCTAATTCCGCAGCTAATTCCGCAGTTAATTCCGCAGCTAATTCCGCAGTTAATTGCGCAGTTAATTGCGCAGTTAATTCTGTAGGTAATATCAAGGGAAATATCGTAGGTAGAGTAACAAACAGTGTGTCAAGGGCCATGCCGAGCAATAGCTATCATAATAACAGAATAGGCGATACCTACAAATATGGGCTGAATGAAAATGTACATGAAGAGTTCTTAAATGCAAATATGAATAGTTTCTTTAACATGGATGGTAATAATAGTAACAGTAATAATAGGGAAAGGCATAATAACAGCAATGATGGAAGTAATAACAGTAACAGCTTGAGTGTTCATAAGAGTGAAAATAATAGCATTCATGGTAATAATAATATGAACAGCAAGAATATGAATTACTTAAATGAGCTAGGTAATATAAACAATCTACAAGTTTTAAACAATATGGGTGTGAATATAAATAATATATATGATGGTTTAAGCGCCATCAATGAGATGAATAACTTGAATCATTTAAACGATATGAATGATTTAAATAATATTGGTAACTGTAGAAATGTGGACGATGTAAATAGTTTACGCAATTTTAGCAATGTGAACCACGTGAACAACCTGGTCAATACGAGTGGCATAAACAATATGAACAACCTGACCAATGCAAATGGTATGAACCGCATGGACAACATGAATCGGTTAAATACCTTGGGTGATATGAGCAATATGCATAATAACACCATAAATGATATTAACGTTTTAAATAGAATAGAAAATGCAGTAGGAAATAAAAATTTAAGGGATGTAAACAAAATAAATGAACATATAAATAAAAGTAATAGTTTTAACTCAATAAATCATATGTACACTTTTAATAACAACACGAGCATGAGTAATTCAAACCCATCTATGCAGAACTTGAATTGTATTCATTCAAATGCAGCATCATGTGTTCGTAATTTAAAAAACGACAGTGAGTATGGTAAGTTAGTGAGTAACGAAAATGTAAGCATTGTTGATGGTAACAGCATGCACACCGGTGTAAGTAATAAAGGCATGACTGGCTATATGACCAGCAGTATAATTAACAGCGGCATGGTTAACGGTGTAAAACACGTGGGAAAGTCAAACAGCTACAATAATTTAAGTAGTGTAGGCGGGTTCAGCAATATTCAAAATATAAACAGCATGAACAGTACAAACAATATGGTAGGAACAAGTCATGTAAACAACAATATGAGTAGTACTAATAGCACAAAGAATATTATGAATGCAGGCAGTTTTCATCAGTTAGGTAGTAATACTAAGTATGGCTCTTTCTACATGAATGACTACTTGCCTAACAATGATAGAATTAATAATTCGAAATTATCATATAACATTAATGGTAATAGTATTAATAATAATTGTAATAATAATGTGTTTAGTAACACTACCCCCCCTGAGGGTTGTAGTAACAATGGAAGCATTAGCATTAACAATAGCATAAAAAGTAATGTGCATAGTAATAATAATAATAATAATAATAATTTTAATTATTATTATTATAGTAACAGTCATAGTAATAGCAATAGTAACTGCAGTAGCAGTAGTAGTAATAGTAATATCCGAAATAAGAGCATAAAAAACTCGTACATAAAAAGTAAAATGAATTTTCCGACAGTGTCAAATAGCACAGTTATGAATCCGCAAATGATTCATAGTACACACCCAAGTATAACTTATGAAAACAACAAAATTACTCAAGAGGTTAGTGGAAGGAACAGTGGGAACGATATCAGTAATTCAAACTTCAACGGAAATGGAAGCAGTAGTATGAACATTAGCACGTGCGTTAACATTGGAGGCTGTGTCAACAGTTGTAGTAATAAGAACACTCTACCGAATGAACTACCATACAGTCATTCGTTATATAGTGATCATCGTAGCAAATTGATGTTAGGGAAGAATAGCAGTTATGATCAGAATAATACTTTCAAGCAGAACAATATTGTAGAGAATATTAATAGAAACATTAATATGATGAACAGTTATGCCATTGATAGCAGCGTCCCATATAATCATAATAGCAATATGTTTAACAATAAAAATTGCGCAGACTCAAATATTTTATTAGGTGATATTGATAGTAGTATTTATGATGAAAACAAGATAAAGAGTAATAACATGAGTGGTATTGCAAAACCCCCTTCTTACATGAACAGTAGTAATAACATGTTGAACTACAGCAGTAATAATATAAGTAACGATGTTCACAATGTTAGTAATGGCGTTCATAATATTAGGAATAATATTAATTGTAATAGTAACATCAAAGTTAACACCGGGGAGGGAATGAGTTGTAATAACATCCTTATGAACGCATGTGTTGATTATATACCCCCTATCACTAAGGAAGAATTAAACAAAAGTGAGTATTATTCGAAAGCGTATTACATGAACCAAATGCATCAGTATCAGCCCCAGGCAAATCCCCCCTCTCATCCATCACATCTTCCGAATTTGCAACAGCACTTGCATATACCTGTACAACCGCATGCACATGCTCCTCCCTTTCAGAATAATTATGATTCCTTGCATGATGATGGCAATGCTTACATACATGCAATGAACAAGTTAGAGAAAAATAAAACAAAAGGAAACCATCTCTATGCAGAAGAGAAAAAAAAGAAAGAAAGTAATGATGAAATAAAGAGGACAGTGGAAAATGAGAGAAATAGGACGAGTAACATAAAAAGTTTGAGTGAGGGTAATCCCAATTTTAATTATTATAACGGCTTGGAAAATTTAGACGATTTAAACAGCATGGAAATTCTGAACAGTGTAGGCAACTTGAACAACCTGAACGTGGGCAGTCTAAGTAACAATGGTAGTAATTATTTTTATGACCCCACTACAAGACAATATGTGTTGGGCTACCCTAATGTTCCCAATACATCAAATGCAAATGAATTGATGAATAGCAGTCCGATATATTACAAGCGGGAAAAAAATTTTCACAGCGTGAACAACCTGAACAACGTGCATAATATTCATAACTTACAGAGTAATATAAATTCAAGGAGCAATAAGGAAAATCTCAATTTGCAGGAGGGACGGCTTTCCAACTATAACTACAATAATAATAGCAATATTACATTAAATAAAGACATAATAGAAATGATACTAAGGAATAATAAAAATTCCTTGGATAAAAGTTTTAATGAAAATATAAATCTAGCATACACGAATTACTTAATGAATGTCAGTTCATCCTATTTAAGGAAAAAATCATTAGAAGAAAAAAAAAATATTAGCAACAAGGGGCATCATGGTAGTAGGGGTAAATACAATTCAGGTAATAAAGGGGGTACTATGAATGTAAAGGGGAATAAAAGTAAGAGTAAACAGAAGCATAATGCCAAGGGTGGGGGAGTTGAAAAGGTGAGCCAGTCGAAAGAGGTGAAGAAGAGTGAATTGGTTGAGTTAGACATAAATGATGTGGTTGAGGTAAAGGTGGCTGAACCGAGTGAGAGTAGGAAGACTAAACTAGGGGGAGAAGAAACGCATGAACAGAGTGAAGCACTATTAAGTGAGCTCCATGAAACAGGTCCTGTTGAAGGAAAAGAGACAGAAGCAGCAGAAGCAGAAACAGAAACAGAAGCGATATCAGTATCAGTAGCAGTTGATGGGGGGGTAGAAGCAGATGGAGAAACACAGACCAAGGTAGAGGAGGAGAATCTTTGCACCCCCGTGGATGCTAAGGACTTGGGGGAAGTAATGCCGGTGAAAAGGGAACATTCAAAGAGAGGAAGAAAAAAAAAAATCAAAAGTTTTGATTGTAAAACGGTAAAAACGGAATTAAGAAATGATTGTAAGGAGGTTAAACGTAAAGGAAGAAAAAGGAAAATATATTTTGATCCATATATTAACATTGTAAAGGATAAAGAAAGGACTACAAGAGAAAATATGCAGAAAATGGTATTAAAAGAATCGTATGAAATGAAGGAGGAGTTGGAAAAATTGAATAACGAAATGATACTATATTATAATCAAATAAAAAATAATGATGGTATTCTTTGTGATCAGAATAATTTTGCTAATCATAGTATAAAGAATGTATTATATTTTTTAAAATGTAAATTAAATAATTTTAATGTAAAAAATTCATTAAACAGTCATTCAGAAATTAATGTGCTTATCAATAATTTTTTATATGTTCTGAGGATAATAAATAAGCATAAAAAAATTTTAGAAAATATATATAGTTTTAATTTCAATACTGTGAATGAATTGGCAGTAAGAAACTATTTTGAGAAGCATTTTCCCTTTGTGAAATGTTACAGGCCTACTTACGAAATAATGGACCAAGTGAAAGTGGAAGAGATGGATGAAGAATTTTTAAAAAATAACAATAGCATTGTAAATGGTAACAATAGCAATAATTATAGTAATGACGGAATTTGTTTATTTAAAGACAAGGTAAAAAAAAACTATGATAAGAAAAAATTGGGAAAATTGTCGGCTAGCACATACGGGAGTAGTGCACGGCCGATTACCGATATGCATAGTAACAACAGCAGCAACGTTAGCAGCAGTAGTAGCAATGATGATGATGATAATGTTAAATGTAAAGAAATAATTTGCAAAAGTGAAAATTTTAAAAATATTCCTTATAATAGTAACACACTGCAAGATAATATAACAAATGGCGTTAATGGGGAAAATTTTTCATTCTTAAATTATGGCACTGCAATATACTCAAATGGTAACAAAATAGTAGAAATGGAGGAAAATCACCTTAACAGTCATAATATTGACAACATGATGGAGGAAAATCACCTTAACAGTCATAATAATGACAACATGATGGAGGAAAATCACCTTAACAGTCATAATATTGACAACATGATGGAGGAAAATCGCCATAACAGTCATAATATTGACAACATGATGGAGGAAAATCACCTTAACAGTCATAATATTGACAACATGATGGAGGAAAATCGCCATAACAGTCATAATTTTGACAACATGATGGAGGAAAATCGCCTTAACAATCATAATTTTGATAACATTAAGGAGCGTAATAACTCCAGCTGAATGGAGGAAAAATATGTGAAAAATATGGACATATAAAATATAATAAAAAAAAAAAAATAAATAATAGCTTTTTTTAAAAAATATAGTATTGTCGAAGATAATTCAAATGAGAGAAGGGAAAAATGGATGGAAAAAAATAAAATAGAAGAGAATAGTAACATTACGAATAATGTAACCGTACCCAAGTGAATGACAAGTTTGATAGAACATAAAAGAGTAATCAAAGGTGAAAAAAAAGAAAGGAACATATAAAAGAAGCTAAACAAGTATGTTGTAGTGCTGTAAAATGAGATATATAAAGTGAAAGAGAAGAATGTTAACTGACAAGGCTCACTAAGAGTGTTAAACATTGTCATGTACATATAAAAAAAAAATGTGTTTAAAAAGGATCAAGAAAGAAGATAAATTCGAATAATGTAACGGTAAATGGATATGAAGATAAACGGAAAAGAGTACAAAGGGTAACAACGAATGGTCCTTGTAAAGGTGTAGTGTAGAGGTTGGTCTTATGCAAAAAAAAAAAAAATTAAATATTAAATAAAAATGTAAATTCACATTTATATTAAAAATTAAAATCAAATCCATATTTGCTTTATATTTAATTTAAACTTAAATTCAACATGAATTTAATTTAGTTTGATTTGGTTTAATGTGATTTACTGTAATGTCGTTTTATTTAATTTGACGTATACTTAATTTAATGCAATTCAGTTCAATTCAATTCAATTCAAATATTATGTAATTTTAGTTCAAATAATGCTACACTTGGAGTAACGCAATAAACAAGGCACTTACGTAAAGCCAGCGGTTTAAGTTTATAACAATTTTTTAAAAATTACTTTTAATAAATTTATTTTTAATGAAATTATTTTTAATGAAATTATTTTTAATAAAATTATTTTTAATAAAATTATTATTTTTTTTTTTTTTATCACAACTCATCATCGCTACCTTCCTATTAATGTCATAAAAAAAAAAAAAAAAAAAAAAAAAAAAAAAAAAAATTCGTTGCAACCTTGAATTATTTTTAAATGTCTTGAAATTTATTGGAGCTATTTGAAGTTGTGTGTCAAGTGAAAGAGTGTAAAAAGGCTACTACAAAAGCGAAAGGGATGAAGTGAACATAAAACATACAGTTTGAGCATGCATGTACGAGGTATTACTCACATCGACTACAAAAGGACAAAAAAACAAAAAAAAAAAAAAAAAAGCTACTGTTTAAACACGCACACATAAATAATGAAAGAAGTCTATTTTGTGAGAACACCGTGTGATGATGTCTTAAGGAAATAAAAAAAAATAAAGGGAAAAACGTGTGTAACGTATAAAAATAGAGAAGAAATACGTCGTATGAACAGTGCACATTTTTTGCCTTTTTTTCTTCGTAAATGCGACGTTTTTGCAATGACAAAATGAACTTTTTTCAATTAACCCCACTAGTGTCCGTTGTGTACGTATGTAGACCTTTATGTAGTACGTTTGTAGCACGTACGTAGTATGTATGTGTTTATAAGAGTATGTACGCCCGCATGAATTCTATATGCACGCGCACCTTTGTAAATATTAGGAGCTGCCACAAATGCCGAAGCAAAATCTGTAGCAAAAGCTGTAGCAAAAGCTGTAGCAAAATCTGTAGCAAAAGCTGTAACAAAATCTGTAGCAAAATATGTTGCATATTTTAAAACTTCACAAACAGATACTTTTAATGGTATGTTTTTTTTAAGTTAATTTTTAATAAAAAATTGTTTTATTTATTTTATTTATCTTCTTTTTTTTCCTTATTTTCCTTATTTTATATATTTTCTTTAATTTCTTTTACGCACTCCTACATGCATATGTACAAACACATTTATGCATGTTTATTAATTGTAGTTTTTTAAATCCTGAAAAACAGCATTTAGCGATGAGCAAAAGAGAACACACCAGACTCGCGTATGCAGTACGTACATACATATAATGCACACATATGTGTGTATTTTATTTTATTTTTTTCCTTTTTAAAATAAAAACAATTACCGTTAATCTAAAATAATTGTTGCACCCAATTCTTCAAACCTCTTTTTCATTTCCTCTGCTTTTTCTGCCGGGACGTCTTAAAAAAAAAAAAAAGGGAAAGATATGTAAAGAGAAGTGAAGCCGTATGATGAGAAGCGGAATGTAGCTGCACGATGAAAAGCAAAGCAGAATGATATGAAGCAAAGCGATGCAGAACGATGATAAGCTGAACAACGCAATGGTAACTCACTCTTCTGGATGTAGAAGGGGGCGCTTTCAACCATGTCCTTCGCTTCCTTCAATCCGACGTTGGTAATTTTTCGTATCTCTTTAATTGTGTTAATCTTATTTTTAACATCGAACTGCTCAAGCTTAATGTTGAATGTGCTTTTTGTCTTTTTTTTTTCTTCTTTTTTTGTCCCTCCTGTTGGATCTTTTTCCAGTTTTGTAGTATCCATATTCATATGTTCACTGTTACTTCCCGTATAGACACTACTGTTGTTATTATTATTATTATTATTATTATTCATATTTATTTGGCTATTATTTAAAGGGGGAAAATGTGTTGCTCCAAAAAAATTAGAAGGGTGTGGAAATGGATTTCTATGAACAAGATAAGAATTATTAAAATTTTTATTGCCCTCTAACTTTTCTTGACAAATATCACAAAGATCTGCTGCTTCTATTAAAGTTAAATTCAAAATTTCATCAACTAGTTTTAATACTTTTTTAGATGGTTTTCTTTTTTTTAAATCTATATCCTCTTCATTCTCATTTGTATTGTTACCACTAACATCTTTTATCTTATCAAAAATATTGAAGCTACTACTATAATATTTTTTAAAAATTATTTTACTACTTCTTTTGCATTTGTCAACAGAAGAAATGCTGTTACATCCAATCACATCGTAAAGGTTGACTATGCTGAAATATTTCCTCATAGGGAATTTACTTTTTTTCATTGCTTTTTTACGTTCTCTAAGTGCGCACTCGCACACTCGCACACATACATAAACGGACACACATACACACGTACACACATACACACGTACATACATACACACGTACACACATACACACGTACATACATACACACGTACATACATACATACATATATACATATATACCTATGTATGTGGAAATTTAGAAAAGGTTTGCCCCCCTTTAGAAGAACTAAAATAGTAATTCTGATTGGCTTGCTACATTTGTAGGTACTTGCACAAGTGTACTCACATAATATGAACGGCCACCCACTCTCACACTATTCATTATTTAAAAAAATTTTTTTTTTTCGAGCTATTTTAGTATGTTTAATACTTGGTGTATTTTATGTATACATTATGTTATTTATTATATGTAAATATTATACGTACATACATATGTACGCATGTAAGTATGCATGTACATATTTAAGTATGTATGCACATATGTAAGTATGCATGTACATATTTAAGTATACATGTACATATGTAAGTATGTATGTACATATTTAAGTATGTATGCACATATGTAAGCATGTATGTACATATTTAAGTATGCATGTACATATTTAAGTATACATGTGCATATGTAAGTATGTATGTACATATTTAAGTATGTATGCACATATGTAAGCATGTATGTACGTATGTAAGCATGTACATATGTACAAATGGTATGTGTATATACCCCTAATGTTTTACGAACATACACTATATATTTTATTAGTACATCGTAACGCTTCTTAGTTTTTAAGTCTTTTGATAATTGTTTCTTAACATACAACAAAGTAAAAATGTCATAAAGAATTAAATAAAACAAATGTGGAAATATATTTATAAATGTATAATTTTTTATATATGTACATAGCATTATGTTATGTACATTTATGTATACATTATTTATACATATAACATGATTTTTTTTTTTATTTTTTTTTTTTTCTCTTTTTCACTACGTCGTTGTATACGCATATTATATATGAGTAATACTGTAACCTTCTTGAAAGATTAATTAGAAAACATAAAATAAATCTATTTATTCGTTCTACCTATTCATTTTTGCATTTCTTTTTTTTACTTCAAACGTTTTACTTTCTTTTTTTCTATTTCTTTAAAAAACGTAATGAGAAGTGAACAGTGAGTTGTATATAGCAAACAAATAAATAAAAAAATATAGCAAAATTTAGCAAAATATAGCAAAATATAGCAAAATAAGCAAAATATAGCAAAATATAGCAAAATATAGCAAAATATAGCAAAATATAGCAAAATAAGCAAAATAAGCAAAATATAGCAAAATAAGCAAAATAAGCAAAATAAGCAAAATATAGCAAAAAAACGCAAAATGAGATAAAGTAAATGTCAATAAAAGAATTAGCAAAAACGATTAAGAAAAACGCGAAATAGCATTGAAAAAACTTAAAACAAAAACATTGAAATGAATTAAAAAAAAAAAAAAAGAAATCAAAGTTTTAAGCTATAGCAAAAGCTAAACTGAAGTTAAAGCGAACCGCCTCATAAAAGTACAGCAATAATAAAAATGAGAAAAGAACAAAATTTATAAAAAGTCAACAAATGGGGCATAGTTAAAATCATAATTATTTATAAATCTTATATCAAGATGTAATTATTTTACACCCATATATATATATATATATATATATATATGTATATGTATATGTATATGTATATGTATATGTATATGTATATGTATATGTATATGTATATGTATATGTATATGTATATGTATATGTATATGTATATATATATGTATATGTATATATATATGTATATGTATATATATACGTAAAAATATAAAATGTACTTGAAGATTTAATGTCATTTATTGAAAGGAAAATAGCTTGTATGAAGATGTGAACTGTTTCAAAATATAGAGAAAAATAGATTTTATTTTTATCCTATATTATTTATTTTTTAAATATAGAAATTATATATGCAGCTACATGGAGCTATGTGCAGCTATATAGAGCTGTGTGCAGCTGTATAGAGCTATGTGTATCTATGTGTGCTATTTAAACACCTATATGCCATAAGAGTTACAAAGCTCTTCTTTTTTTTAAACCCATAAATTCTTGTTTATTTTTTTATGATAAACTGTATGCCATTATTATCATTTCGTTTATTTTCCGGTTGCATTTTTTTTTCCCCCCCCCCTCTTCCATCCCCCATTTAAATAATTAATTTATTATTATTATTGTTACACAGTCGTGCTACTGAGTAGCAGTAATGTTACGTGGTAGTAATTATAATTAATAGTGATATCATTTTTATATAAACATCAATTTGCGTTCCCATTATTTACTATTCACTCTATTTTTTATATTAACACCATATATAGCATTTACACTATTTTCATATTGACTCTGTTTAATATTAAAAAGTGTATACCTGAACAGATCTGGAACAATGGAAGAGGATCGTGATGCCAATGTAGAGCAGTGGAAAATAAAGAGACTGATAAAAAAATTAGAGAATGCGAAAGGGTATAGGACAATATTTAAATGAACAACTTTATGACTACGTAACGTTATGAGTGATGATATGTGGAAACTGTTATGAAGCTTGACCACAGCTTGTTTAGAGCTCTCTTAGAGCTTGTTTAAAGCATGTTTAAAGCATTTGTTAAGCTTATTTTTAGCTTTTTATATTGCATTTAGAGCAGTTACGTAGGCTCGCCGTGTAACCATATATATGAATATATATATATGTACATGCATACACGCACGTGTGTCCGTGCAACAAGTAGGAGTTACTGTTGCTCTACCTTTTTACATGCCCAGTATTAGTTACTCTTAGAAGCTCCTTTTCATATATGTGATATATCTTGCAATTGTTTGTACATCCATATTTCACCATCGATTCATCAGCACGTACAGTGCTGTTATGTTTTATTTTGTATTTGTTTTATTTAAAAATTTTTTTTTTTTTCCCCTTCACTTTTGCTTTAAAGAAATGGAACGAGTATGATAAGCTTAATTATAAAAAACAAGGATGAAGTTTCACGCATAAATAAAATGCTGGCTGACGAACTGGGAACTGCGTCCAATATTAAAAGCAGGGTTAACAGATTAAGTGTGTTGTCGGCTATTACGTCCACGCAGCAAAGTAAGGAAACAATTGGCGAAAAATAAGCGGAAAATAAGTGAAAAATAAGTGAAAAATTGGCAAAAAATTGACTATATATAACTGTACAAATTAACGTTAAAATGCAAATCGGTTTGGTACTTGTCCGCATATGTGTGTATGCGCGCAAAAAAATTTTACCTGACCAGTGCATGTAAATGCGCGCGCATTTGCAATATCGTTACTTTATTTTGTTATTTTGTTATTTATTTTGTTATTGATATTTATTTTGTTATTTTGTTATTGTTATTTATTTTGTTATTTTGTTATTGATATTTATTTTGTTATTTTGTTATTGTTATTTATTTTGTTATTTTGTTATTGATATTTATTTTGTTATTTTGTTATTGTTATTTATTTTGTTATTTTGTTAATTTTTTTTTTTTTTTTTTTGATTACTCCCCTTACCCGTGCAGAGTTAAAGCTATATAGCAAGACTCCACCTAAAGGACTAGTCGTGTACTGCGGAACAGTCATAACAGAAGATGGGAAAGAGAAAAAGATGTCCATAGACTTCGAGCCATTCAGACCAATAAATACGAGTTTATATTTATGTGATAATAAATTTCACGTTGAAGCTTTAAAAGAGTTATTAGAGAGTGATGATAAATTTGGGTTTATAATAGTAGATGGTAATGGAGCATTGTTTGGAACAATTCAAGGGAATACAAGAGAAGTAATAAGAAGATTTACAGTAGATTTACCAAAAAAACATGGTAGAGGAGGTCAAAGTGCATTACGTTTTGCACGTTTACGATTAGAAAAAAGACATAACTATGTAAGGAAAGTGGCTGAAGTAGCTACATCTGTATTTATAACAAATGATAAAGTAAATGTTACAGGGATTGTATTAGCAGGTAGTGCAGATTTTAAAAATGATTTATTACATAGTGATATGTTTGACCAAAGATTATTTGCAAAAGTAATAAAAATTGTTGATATATCGTATGGAGGTGATAATGGATTTAATCAAGCTATTGAGCTAAGTGCAGAAGCTTTACAAAATGTTAAGTTTATCCAGGAAAAAAAATTAATAGGAAAATTTTTTGAAGAAATAGCACAAGATACTGGAAAAGTTGTGTATGGAATAGAAGATACTCTAAAAGCATTAGAAATAGGTGCAGTTGAGTTATTAATTCTTTATGAAGGGTTGGATATTATTAGGCTGACTACAAAAAATAGCGTTACAAATCAGACAAAAACTATTCATATATCACCACATGATGAAAAACAAGAATCTTTATATAAAGAAAATAATGTAGAATTAGAAGTGGTTGAAAAAATATCGTTAACTGATTGGGTTATAAACAATTATAAAAAGTATGGGGCTTCCTTAGATTTTGTTACAAATAAATCACAAGAAGGGGCTCAGTTTCAGAAGGGGTTTGGTGGGTTTGGAGGAATGCTTAGGTATAAGTTAGACCTCAATTTGTATGATGAAGATGTGGAAAGTGATGTCAAGCTGTTTTGAAAAAGGGTGTTGATGAGAGGGAGAAGCTTTTTAACTGTGCGTGTGGCAAGTTATCCCCTTTCCTAGTTACCCACAGGTGAACAGATGATAAATAAATGGAAAAAAATAATTTTGTGCGTGCCTGTTTTTGTAAACGAGAAAAAAATACCAGCGTAAAGGTGCAGCGGTGTAGCTGTGTAACAGCGCTACTTCCAGCGGGGTTTTCCTCCGTATGGCATAATAATAATCCCATTTATTATGCTTCATTTTGTGCACTTTTTTCCTCCTATTTTGTCATTTGTTTTGTTTAGTTTTCTTATTACCATATCTTATTTTTGAGCTGCATTTATCTTTTTCACCTTCACATTTACGTCATATCGACTTCATATCGATTTCATATCAACTTCATATCGACTTCATATCGACTTCATATCGACTTCATATCAACTTCATATCGACTTCATATCGACTTCATATCAACTTCATATCAACTTCATATCAACTTTATATTTACTTTATATGTTTTTTTATAATTTCTATGTATTTTCGTCCCATTTTGTTCCCCTCCTTTGTTCGAATTTTTTATTTATTTTTCAATTGAGCAGAAAAATTGTTAAAGCGTGAAAAGTCACATTTTCAATTTATTTTACAAAGTTTATTTTAAAAAGTTTATTTTAAAAAGTTTATTTTAAAAAGTTTATTTTAAAAAGATTATTTTAAAAAGATTATTTTAAAAAGATTATTTAAAAGAATTTATTTAAAAGAACTTATTTAAAAGAACTTATTTAAAAGAACTTATTTTACGTAAATGTAAAAAGGTTAACATATTAGCGTTCATAAATATGCTCAATAATTTGTGTACCAGTACAAATGACCAAAACGTGGATGATTGCTCGGGGGGAAGATGCGTAATCGCTTTCCGCGATAGCTACTCCCCTCCACCCCCACTTCACCTGTATCACTTTACCGCACATAAGTATATACAAATATGCAATATGAACGCCCATCCATATGGTGCTCCTTTTTTTTTATTTTCTCTCACCAGGAGAGGCTTTACTTTTTGTGTATATTAACGACGTAATTATAAACAATTGTGCATTTTTTTTTTAAATTATTCGAGCATATATTAGACGGAAGTAGGGTTGTATTGATATGTATTAAATAAGAACAAACGTTACTAAATAAAATTTGCTTCAAACAAGAGTCTTCACATGAGTATTTTAACTTATCCAAAAGATAAGCCCCTAAATAGGCACTTCTTTCAAGTATTTCTTTTAATATATTATAATAAGATTTTAGATGAATCATTTCTGGTAAAAAATTAAACAAATAATCATTCCTATAAATTCTTGTCGTGTTCATATATTCATCAATCGATCTATTATATTGGTATATTTCATTTGAATAATTCGACATTTCACTGCTTTCTGATTTGCTCTCACTAAGGTAATAGTCGAAACTCGATTTACCCTTTGTTCCTCTAGTATAATAAATTTTTTCTTTCTTTTTTACCTTCATCGTGTTCACTATGTCTAGGCAGATAGGTACATAGGAAAACCCCGAATTGGTCTTAATCTGTAAGGGGAAGCAGCATAGGAAATAGAGGTACGGATGACGATAAAAGGGTGGGGGAATAACACGCACAAAAAAAATATGCAGTCATATAACAACACGCAAAATGGTATACATATAACCACATGAAAAATGGTATACATATAACCACACTGTGAGGCTAGCGCTCGCCCTACCGTCCTTATGAGGGTCGTGTTCCTCCTTCCAAAGTGCTCAATGAACGTGGTGACGAGCCTAGTAGACTTAAGTATCATGATGTAAAGATGCAAAACAAAGTACGAGTACGTGAAGTAAGGACTTTGAATTATGTTCAGCAGTATGGTGTTATAATTTAGAATAGACTTATAACATATGTATAAAACTCTTTGAGTAAATAAAGAGAAATCATTTTTTTTAATTTTTTTTTTTCCCTTTACATGTGCTACATTTGACGACGCAGCTATTTCATATGGGCTATATGGATTAATAATAATCTCTTTTTCATAAATAAATTTTTCTAATATTCTATTTATATAATATATATGATGCTCTACTCCCCCTTTGTCCATTAATGATATAAGAAAATTGTTTATATTATATATGGTACAATAATAAGAAAGCTTTGTAAGTAGCTCCACATATAAGTAAGATTCTTCAAATATAGCTAGACAGTTTATTTTTTCAATTTTTAAAAAAATAAAATTTATTCTATCTGATAATTTTTCTATTATATTTATTATAGCATCAAGGAAGTAGTCAATTTCATCGTCAGTGATGGGATGTCCATCCATTTTTATTTCCCATTTTTTTTTGTTCTTGTGGTGGATTTCATCATTGTGGTAATTTTTGTCATCCTTTCTGTTCATCTGCCTCCCTCCTTGCATCTTATTTAAATCGCTCTCATCAAGATTTGCATAATTGCTGTTTATGTTTGTGTTGTTAAGAAAATTGTTGTTTCTTTCGAGCTCATTGCTGTTTGGTATATTTCCACCTACAGACGACGTAAAACTATACATAACATTCCCTGCAGTAGCAAAACTTGGTACAAGACTTCCTTCCATGCTGTACATGAAATTTGTTCTAAAGTGATATGGAGCATTTTCGGAGTAATAGTATAAATTATTAGCACCAATACTAGCAGCAGTAGCAGCACCACCACTACATATCACAGTATTTATAAATATGTACAACATTTTAATTATTAAGACAATTAAAGAACAGAAAATAATATGATTTTTATTCCGTATGTATTGGTCATCACTAACGTAATAAATAGCACTAAAGCTTTTGCTCTTGTCAAATAGGGAATGATATATCAAAGGAACATAAATTAATTTTGTCAATATATCTTTCTTAAGCATATGTAAACAAACATGTGTGTTCAGTGTGATGAAGGTTAATGTATTTATGTAAAAATAATAATACTCGTTATTGTCCAAAAAGCTATTTATTTTGTTTATTTGGTCATATATAATATTTTCCAAAATCAAATATATATTCTCGTTAACGCTATCAAAAACGTTGCTACTATGATGCTGCCCATGTCGACGTTCGTGATGATATTGATGTTGGAGTTGATGTTGAAGATGGTAGTGATTGCTACTACTGTAAATATTACTGTTTCTTCCCTTCAGAAACTTAAAAAAAAAATTGTAAAGTAATTCGTATAGGGTATTAACCCGATTGTACAAGAAGTAGAGAAGCATGTGCTCAAGATAATAACATCTTCGAATGCTTTCTTCATCTTTCATATGTATATCATGATATTCATAACATTCTTTTAATATTTCTTTTAGTGTAATTATGTACATGTTCAGGTAAAGCGATTTTCCTGTATAATCCGGAGTATATCCGTTCTGTTCATTCAATGATCTATTTTTGTTCATTCTGATGCACTCTTTATCGCCACTTTGTTTCTCTATTTCTCTACTTTTTTCACCTTCACTAGTGGTATTATAATAATCCGTATGTATCATCTTAACACTATTTTTGCCTTTTGTTCTCGTTTTCACCACGTCTACAACCTCCTCTATTTCAATACCCTTTCGTATGGACGCATTTCTGTTTATCCTAATAAAATAATTATTATAAATCCTAGCAGACACATAAAAAAGCTCTAGCATGCTTACAAACAAGTTGATGTTAAAATGATTTGCAGGATAAATATACTTCATAATAGAATTTGGCACATGCAAGGCGTTGAAATTTTTTAATATATACACATTTTTATTATAAAAATTAAAATAATGCAAATGGATAGTAATGGCTCTAACGAATAGGGACAGGAATAGAGGCATATTGTAAATTAAACTATTTTTATCCAATCCATTTTTTTTTGTTCTCTCTTTGGCTAGTTTCTCCTTGTATTTCTTTCCATCCGCTTTACCACCCGCCTTATCGTCCTCTTTATCATGCACGTTTCCATACACATGTTCGACTTCTTTTTCGTTTTTTCCATTCCCCTCGTGATCATTATCCCATATACTACCAGCAAACTCCTTTCCAATAAATTTGTATTTGTCAATTTCCTTCTTCGACATGTTATGCAGAATGGAAAATACGGCACTGTTTTTCCTATTTTTTATGCTAGCAATAAACGACTTATCAATAAACAGGTCGCAGTAGAAACTGCCTTGACACGAATCCGTGTTATACTGTTCATCCTCGTCTACACTACTATCAAAGTAGTTCGAATATTTCTCCATATCGTCTTCACTACTACTCTCCATCAATTCTGCACGGGATTTTTTATTATGCACGTTTCTATCGTTTGCAGTGGGGGATCCACATTTGCCCGAATTATGACCATGTACATAAGTCATACCCTTGTTATGCTTCTCACCCTCACTCTTGTTATGCTTCTCATCCTCACTCTTGTTATACTTCTCATCCTCACTCTTGTTATGCTTCTCACCCTCACTCTTGTTATGCTTCTCACCCTCACTCTTGTTATACTTCTCATTCTCACTCTTGTTATGCTTCTCACCCTCACTCTCACCTTTCCTCCCTTTTGCTCGAGGGAACCTCTTTTTAGTCCCTCCCCGATCATGCACATTCATCAGCGAAAAGAGGTTTATTAAAATATTAATAACTAAAATGTAGTAAAACGCGCTTTTTTTTACCTGCACAGACGGCTCAAGAAATGTTATCATAGATTCATATACAAAGAAAAGAAATGGTATACTATTTTTAATATGGCATTTTTGCAAATACAATTTCTCCATCTTTCTGTAGTTGTCATCTTCGAATATTTTGTTATGCTTAATTATAATTATAAATTTATATAAAATTAGTAATAAACGAAGCTTACTATCATATGTACTTTGGGTTAAATTAATATATTTCATACAGTTGATCTCGTTTTTAAAATATTTTGCAAAAATAAATACTGTTGGTATAGCATGATTACCAATATAAAATATATGCTTCTTTTTTTCTTTTTTTTTCTTTTTTTTTCTTTCTAATTTTTCATCTCTCAAGATATACCTTCCAATCGAGTTCCCTAGCTCATCATTCGTCCATATACCCCCGGCCACTAGTATAGTAAAATCGTCATTTCGATTTTTATTACTATCCCGCTGAAGAGCAACGTTACTACTGTTGTCACTTGAGTTACCCCCTTCTTCCCCTCTTAAATTTCCCCGCTTTGTAATATCCTCCTCTTTCTTTTTCTTTTTCCCATCTGAATTGGTTCCCCCTTTTGACGATTTTGCCTGACCATGGTCATGCGGAAAAATGGTGTGCATATTTTTCAAAATGTTCGTGTCAATTTTTTTTTTTAGTTTATCATCTGTCTTATATTCATCAAATCTGTTTGCATTCCCACTAAAAATGGTGTCGTTATCTGTGTAAGTATAATCATCATTCTCGTATGAACACTCTTGACAAACTCTACTATTATTATAAGCATTCAATAAATAGTAATAATTATTTATGTCAAAGAGAAAATTTCTTTCTCCGTAAATTTTGGACTTCCCCTCAAAAAATTTCAAACTCACATAATCGTCATCCAGCAGTTCAATTTTCTTTTGCAGCATATTTTTAACTGATATATAGTCATTATTATCCTCAAAAATGTTATCATAATTTTGTTCGCTTCGTCCATTTTGCGCAGTTTTACTTTCAGCTAAGTTGAGTATATACTTGTAATAAATATTTTTTTCATTAAACACTTCTATCATGTTTTCTATTAACGCATCATCATTTATGAGTCCATGTTTTTCAATGAGTATATTTTTATTGTTACTTAGAAGAAGTTTTATGTTATATGCACTGTCATTTTTTCTCTTATGTATATCTAAATATTTCCTTAACAATTCATTCAAATTATTAAAATTGATATTAAAAAAGATACGACATATATTTCTATCGTAGCATATGTTTATAATTAATTTGTATATACAACTGTCCTTTATATATATCCCCTTGATAATGAGTTCCAACAATTCACTCATTACGTTCATGTTATATATGTAATTGTACAGCTCCTTCTTCATATCTTTCCTATAACAAGTAAACAATTGTGAATGTAAAAAAAGAGAAGCATTTTTTTGTAATCTAACTGCAAATAGGCTGAGAAGTTCTTCCATGCAATTCCACAGATGATTTTTCTTTTCAGAATATTTTTCACTTCCTACACATACACCTATACCTATGCCTGTTTCTGTTCCTGTTCCTGTTCCTACTTCTGTTCCTGTTTCTACTTCTGTTCCTGTTCCTACTTCTGTTCTTCCTCCCCCCTTAGCATCATCACTGAACAGATTAAAATAAATATCATTAACAAAGTGCAGGCACAAATTTAAAATTTTCAACTTGTTAAACGTGTATTCCTTTATATTATAAGAGTGGACATACTTGTCCCGGTCAACAAAATCTTTTATTATGTAAAAAAGAATATCATATATGTCTTCATATATTCTTACATGTATTAAATCATTATTTTTTATAAAAAAATATAAAAACTTTAAGATGTTAAAAATTTTTTTTGTATATTCATATTTTAAATTTATAAAATTTATTTCCTTCACTTTCTCAAAATAGTATAACAATTTATCTGTAAACAATTTTAAAATATCTGCTAGAGGTAAATAACCTTTACTATATTTACATAAAAAATAAATATTGTTAAAACTGTTTATCCTAAAATATGTATTTAATTTTTCGTATAACATGTACACATTCTTGAAATTATATAAAACAAAATATAGTAAAGACATGCTCAATATTTCTCTTCTTCCTTCAAACATTTTTTTCTCTATGCGCTGGATATCATTGTTTATGGACTTGCTCACAACGTCGTTCTGTAAAGCGGGAAAAAACACCGTATGAAATGCGACGAATCGTATGCATATGTAAGTGTGTACGTATATGCAAATTTATACTTATACGTAGCTGTACATGCATCTGCACACGCAAATACATAAGCAATTACACACGCAAATACACACGCAAATACACACGCAAATACACACACAAATACACACACAAATACACACACAAATACACACACAAATACACACACAAATACACACACAAATACACACACAAATACACACACAAATACACACACAAATACACACACAAATACACATGCACGAGGGAAACGCGACCCAAGGAAGCCGAAGCAGACTCACCTTCTGAATGATGCTGAAGGACGCCTTTGAAAACAAGTTACTTATAAGGTGGGAAGTGTTGAATAGAGAGAATATCTGATTTGAAATGTTTGTCCATATAACTTTTACTTCCTTGAGAAATATGAAATGATAACAAGGGTCCAACAAGAGTGAATACATGAGTAATATTCGGTTAATAACTTGTTCGTACAACTTTCTGTAATTTATCTCCTTGAAATGGGATAAAATGGCATGCCCACTTTTGTAATAAATTGCATTGTATTCATTTATGAAAAGATTAAATACAGAAGAAAAGCAATCACCTGACATGTTCAGGTTATAATTAAAAAAAAATATATTTTTTTTTTTTTTTTTTCCTGACTGTTCATAATTCATAAGTAAAAAATCACTTAAGAAAAATACATAATTATTCTGAAAAATTATTTTTAATAGATTTCTTATATGACAGAAATATTTAAAAAATGTTAAATTGTACTTAGTAAGGTACTCACTTTGGCTGAACATGGAATGCTGATTAACGGAGTTTTCGTTCGTTGATTCATCGATCAAATTAAAGTTTATGGTTGACTGTCGAAGCAGTTTTTCAATATTTCCATTGTGGAGGTCCTTGCGATTGCTCATGTAATTGTCCTTGCAATCGATGTTGTAATTGCTGCTCCTATTGCCGCTCCTATTACCACTTATATCGCCGCTTCTATTACTGTCCATGTTACAAAAATTCCTGTGCGCATGGAACATCCCGTGGTGCGTGCAGAAATCCTTCTGTCCATCCTTTGCCTGCTTTTCTAGTAATAACAGATCCGTTATATAGTCCATCGTATAATGATTGTGCAAATACTGGTCATTACTCATGGTATCAATTTGAAATATATTTACTTTTTTTTTTATGTACATATCAGGTTTATTTAACAGAGTTTTATGACTTATAATTATGTTGTTCATAAAATTGTTGAAGGTAGTGGTGGAATATGGTTTCACTGTGTGATTCACAGGCAATTCGTTCATTTTGTTTGTCATTCTGTACGTTGACAAGGGGTGTACTCCCTCGTCTGCTGTCTCATTATAATAATAATTATTATTATTATTTCCATTACCATTTCCATATCCATTGCTATTCTTAATATTACTGATATCATTATTACGGCTGCTGCTTTTATTTTTATTATTACTACAGTTATAACTGTTACGATTATTATCCCTGTTCTCATTGCCATTATTGTCCTCATTGCCATTATTGTTCTCATTGCCATTAATTCCATTAATTGCATTGCGTGTGCTATCATTTTCAACCATTTGGGGGTGCTTCTTCCTTACTGCATTCATTACCTCCGCATGTATTTGTCTAACTTGCTCAATATTCACGTTACTACTCACTTTTATCATATAATTAATTATAGACATACATTCATTTAAAATTGCGTACTTGGACAAGCTAAATATGAATGAAGCAGAGAAATTGTCGATAAACACTCTGTTTACATATTTTGAAAAAATTAAAAAAAAAAAATCATCAAAATTGTTTTTACTATTATATATTTTCAAATTGTCAATAAAGTCATGTATTTGTACAAAATAATTTTTTACAAATTTATAAAAAGATATAAAAAATAATTTTACCAATTTTTTTATATTAATATTCTTTTCTCTTTTAAATGTATTATTACAATTTTTAAAAGTCCACTTAACCCATTTTTTTATTAAAATATTTATACTTGCTAATATATGATTTACTTTATTTTGTAAAGTTTTGTAAATATTAAAAAAAAAAAAATTTAATTTTTTTCTCTTTATAACCTTTTTAAATAATATTAAAATGATTTCTGTGTTAATATATATTTTTTTCCTTTTTTCCTCTTCATACAAACTTAACAAGTCGTTTACAAATGTAAACCTATAATTTTCCACTGCACACAGTTCCATAAGAGTGATAATAAATATTTCTTCCAGGCTTATACACTCCGTGGTGTAGTAACTCCTCGCGTTCTCTTGGTTCCTCCACAGATCCTGCTGCCGGTAATTAACGTGGCTGTTACGCCTTCCACTGCTTCGACTGCTGCTTTGGCCATTGCTTCGATCACTGCTTTGGCCATTACTTCGATCACTGCTTTGGCCATTGCTTCGATCACTGCTTTGGCCATTGCTTCGATCACTGCTTTGACCATTGCTTCGATCACTGCTTTGACCGCTTCTTCGACCGTTGCTTCCTCCACAATTTCTTCCGCTGCTGTTGTTGTAACTGCAAGGTGAAACTACTCTACCCCCCTGCTGACTGCGGTATACAGTAGCACCTCTACCATTGTGCTTATCATAACGTTGAACTCTGATAATAGGGTGGACGGTGCTTCCGTACAGGGGGGAAGGCTTACCCCCCCTCATATCACTACTGCATACGTTGCTGCCACTACTGCTGTTGTTCTCGTATTTCTCGTTAACGTTGTAGCAAGAATTGTCTTCCTTCAAGTGCTCGTTACTAGTCTTGCTGCCATCATCGTTACTGGTCTTTCCACTATCCTTGTCATTATTCTTTCCACTATCCTTTTCACTAGTCTTTCCACTATCCTTTTCACTAGTCTTTCCACTATCCTTTTCACTAGTCTTTCCACTATCCTTTTCACTAGTCTTTCCGCTATCCTTTTCACTAGTCTTTCCACTATCCTTTTCACTAGTCTTTCCACTATCCTTTTCACTAGTCTTTACTCCATCCTCAGTTAGATCCACTCGTCGGACCTCACTCAGGAGAAAGAAAATTTTCAAAAAGGAAATATCAATTCTAAATTTGTCTTTTATGTCGATATAATCCTTTTCCAACTTAAAATTGGTAAGGTTATCATAATTAATATTAAAGCTTTCAACACTATGGTCGTTATAATTATTTGTACATATTTTTTCATAATTATAATTGCTATTAAGATCATTACTTGTATCTACATCAGATGAAGTGAAAATGTTCCTTCCTTTGTTTATATAAAGATGTTCATTCCTTTCCTTCCTTAATAGTTGTTCTTGTTCAACATAAGAAAACATTTGAAAAATATATGCATTTAATTTGTTAATATTAATTTTTTTTAATAAAAAAAGTAAACAGCTTACTATATCATAATTTAATAATGTCAATTCTTTAAATCTTATGGAGAAAAAAAAAAGATAAGTAAATAAACTTATAAAACTATTTCTAATATCATACGACAGTTTAAAATAATTATTCAATTTTATTTCGATTAGTAAATGAAAACATTTATTTATTTTTAAAATTTTACAAAAAAAATTAATTATATTTTTAAAAAAGAAAAACATGCCATCTTTGGAAAAATTATTGCTCTCATTCCTATCCGAATAATTACTATACAGAAATTTGCAGTAGTAGTCCAACAAAATGTAGTAGTATTCAATATATGTAATATAAATACTATTTTTATTTAAATTTTTCTTTTTTAAAATTTCTAATATTTTATAATATATTGTATCTTCCAAAATTGTAACAGTATTGTCATCATTTTCATAACATCTATTTGAAAAGGACTGAACAGCCTTAGTAACTTCACTGAAGTTAATTAGATTAGCGCTTGTCCCTATTAACGCTTTCAAAATTCTGTATATCGATAACAAGTTATGGTTAAACATTATCAGTGCATTAATAGAAGAATTGCATATTTTACTGCAAAAGAACTCTAACAGAAGTCGGTTCACATTATGCAATATGACTGGATGGTATATGTTGCTGCTTTTATGCTGCTTTCTCTTTTGCATGCTTCTCTTTTGTTTACCGCTCTTACAACGAAGACGCCCCAGCCCCCTCGATAATTCCCTACTTCGATTCGCCCTCACAGAATAAACCTTCAAGTAATCGTACGAAAAAAATAGAGTCGACATTTCAAGCAGAATATTTTTGCTTTCAATAGAAATAAAGGGAGATACCATTTTCTTCCTTTCTTCCTCAGTAATAACAATTTCTGTGCTCCGATAATTATAGTCATAGAAGAAATAACTCGTCGAGTATATATCATACTGTAAATCATCCCCTTGAAGATAATCTATACAAGTTTTTATATTTTTATAATTTTTTTTTATTTCATAGGAAAATAAAAGCAAATCTTCTTTTTTAAATAAACTAATACATATTTTTAAAAAAAGATTACTATTGATTGTTTTCTTAAAAAATTCTTTTTTTTCTATATGTTTTTTTATATTTTTTATAAGTGAAAAGTGTAAATCCCGTTCAGTAAGGGAATGTCTTTTCCCTTGTTCTATATCCTTTATCCTTTTACCTTCTTTATACATGAAACCTTTACCTCTTAAATGCATACTATAACCAATGGTGCTGTGGTTACTACTGCTATCATATAAATGTCCACTTCCATTATAACTTACGTAGCCACGTTCATCCAGTACCCCTCCAGTGGGTGTAACGTAGCAGCTGCTATTCCTCTCTTCTTGATACGTAGTGAATTGCTGCTTCACCCCGATCTCCTCCGTGTTATCAGAGCCGCTGTCATTACTGCAACCATCGTTCCTATAACCATTGTTGGTCTGGCTGGCTCTTCCGCATCCAGTACCACATCCAGTACCACTTCCAATACCACTTCCAGGATTGCCTCCCCCACTGTGCTCCTCCTCCCTTAGATGCTCACTAATCTCGTCGGGACAAAGGGCGTTATCCAAAATATTCAACAGAACTTTCTTATACACACAACTATAATCAATAAATGAAAAATTTTGAAGCATATCATCAAAGTAGTTTAGACAATATGACAGAAGCCGTACATTTTGCTGATAGTTATTCGTTGAAATATTATTTTTAAAAAGAAAAATTAATTTAAAAAAATTGATAGAAGAGGAACATTTCACATATTTATTAATATCTTCTAACGTTAAAAAATTACTTACAGATGCTATTAGAAATATAATTGAGTATTCTTTTTGTTGAAGTGCATTCGTTATTATATCATTGTTAGCATAATACCTATTAGATAAGTTAATACTAGAGAACGTTAAAAATATACTAAGAATGGACTTGATATTAGACTTTTCCAATATATTTAATCTTAATTGTAGAAAAAAAAAAATATTAATACAAAACGTTTGCACATTTAGAAATAATAAAATATATTTATATACCCAATACCCGTTGTTCTCTAAATCTACTTGTTTTATCATTTCGAAATAGTTGTTCGTGTCTTTATATGTGTCAAAATATATTTGTATCAATTGCTGTATATTTAATTTTCTTTCTAATATAGAAAAAAGTTCATACATAAAATTATGCTCATATGAAAAGTCTTCTGTGTTGTAGTTCTGATAAAAATAAAAGATATTACACTCTTTCAATATATGTAGGATGCTTTTAAAAATGTAAAAATACTCATCACAGTATAATAAATGTAGCCTGTCCATCTCAATCAAATGCGCGTTTTGTTCTATTTCTTTGAGGAGGGCTTCCTCCTGGGATGGTTGCTCCATCGACTTTCCATTTTGCTTTCCATTCCAATGTCCATTCCTCTGATCTGTTTGCAGCTCCTTCCCCACTTGAGCGCATTCGCACCTCAAATGATGTGTATTTTCGTGGTACAGGGCATCGTAAAAGTAAACCTTCAAACAATGAACTAGCAGTTCCTTTGAAAAACCGAAAAAATATGATTTAGACTCTTTAATACTTAGATGTTCATTAATATACTGCTGCAGCTTTAATGATACTATTTCGTGGTACTTGTTATTTGAGCTCAGGTATGTTAACAATTTTGCATATTTATTTTCAACTATATCCTTAATATCTTCTTCATATCCTCTATAGTTGTTTGTGGCTATTAACTCATAAACTTTTTTGTTCGACAGGAGTACCTTTCGCATCGTCTTTCTGTGTGTCTTTAAGATAACTACCTTTTTTTTGCTTTTCAAAAAATGGGTCTACTCCGTTGATTAGAAATGGGTCTACTCTGCTGATTAGAAATGGGTCTACTCCGCTGATTAGAAATCGGCCTACTCTGCTGTTGACAAGTTGGACTATGCTACTCACAAATATTGCTTCACGGCTGCATATATAGTGTTGTGTTTCTATTTCCACTCTTTTGTATAATCCTTTGCAAGAATTAAACGATGGCTCCTTTCAAAAAGGAATGTACAACAGAAAGAGAAACAGAAGGAGAAAGATAAATCATGAGATCATTGTAATAACAACTTAATCAGGATTATATATTATGTTGTTATGTTGTGGGTCTCAATAGTGAGAGGGGCCGGAAGTGCATTGAGCCGAGTGGTGCGTATATTATATGTATGTCCACGTATGTAACATGCACATGCATGCAAAAATATTAAAAAAAAAAAAAAATATATATATATACATACATACATACATACATATATACATACATACATATATACATACATACATACATATATACATACATACATACATATATACATACATACATACATACATATATACATACATACATATATTCACGAGCTTCTTCACGGGTACATGCAATAGCTAAATAAGTGCGGCACCTCCAACCTCAATTGCATTAAAATGTTCACTTACTACTATTTTTTATGTTTTCACTTAAAAAAAAAAAAAAAATAGCTTCGTTTTCCCATGCATATACAAAATTGTACGCTCCTTTTTTGCGTACAGTGTAATATGTACTATATGTATGTTGAAAAGTGTAGAGAAGAAAAAATAAAAAGGAAGAAGTTGGAAGTAAGAAGTACTAGGTAATAAATATGCAAAACGAAATAAGAAATCTTGCAAATTCCATTTTCTTTGTAAAATTACTCGAATGTACAATTTTGTATTTTCATTTTCATTTTTATTTTTGTTTTTTATTTTTTATTTTTTATTTTTTATTTTATTTTGGTAAGCTCATCGAGCACTTTTGAAATTTCTTGAAGTCAACATTTGTAAGCATTAATTGATTTTATTTATAATAAAGAAAAAAGTATAAAGTTACACGCAATTATTTTTGCATTTGTGTTTTTCATTTGAACTCGCGTTGGCATTATACGACACGTATGTAGGAGCCTTTTTCGAAAAAAAATTAAGTGTAGGGGTATACGTGCATAAGGATGTATATACATTATACGTGTATACATACATAAATATATATACATATGTACACATAGTCGCACGAATTTATGCTTAACTTTATGCTTACACTTATGTTTACACTTAATATACACGTAAGCCTACATTTATGCTTACATTTATTATACCTATATTTATGCGTACATTTATTATATCTATACTTATGGCTATATTTATGCGTACATTTATTATATCTATACTTATGGCTATATTTATGCGTACATTTATTATACCTATACTTATGGCTATATTTATGCGTACATTTATTATACCTATACTTATGGCTATATTTATGCGTACATTTATTATACCTATACTTATGGCTATATTTATGCGTACATTTATTATACCTATACTTATGGCTATATTTATGCGTACATTTATTATACCTATACTTATGGCTATATTTATGCGTACTTTTATGAACGTCTGTTGCTCTCCGTTTAATTCAAAAAAAAAAGTGCGCGTTCACTATTTCGTTCATTGTTTACATGATTACATATACGCGTAAGCTCGTTTTGCCATTTTTCTGATATAAGTTATTCATGTACGCCAGTTTGGTTAAATGTTTGTTCTTTTTTTTTTTTTTGAATATTTTCTCATTTTTCTTTTAGCATTATATGCTTAGCATTATTCGTTTCTCGCTTTCTTCCTTTTTCGTTTCGCCTTTTTACTTTTTTTTTTAATTTGTTCTGTGCAACTAGGCACTTATAAAAAAAGATATATTTAAAAAGGGCAAAAAGAGCTAAGCAAGTGCTTGCATATTTGAATATTCGTTAAAGGAGCGCATTTAATGCGACCTCTAACGGGTACATGTATGTAATGTATGAATTTTGTATGTATATGCTCATGCGTATTAAGATTTATGAAAGGAGAATGCGAAAGGGGAAAAAAGGACCTAAAAAATAATTTTATTTTCCTTTTCGAATTTATCTTTTATCTTTTTTTTTTCTTCTTTTTCTTCTTTTTCTTTTTCTCTGTACCCATTACTTGTATCCTCGCTTTTAACTTCCAAAGCGCGCGTTTCTTGGCGCAGGAAAATAAGAGCCGGGACTCACTTTTAACACTGTATGCTTGTATGTAAGTGTATGTGTACATGTATATGTAAATGCATATGCATATGTTTGCATTTATATGCGAGTACATGTGGGTGTACAAACACGAGGCGCTGTACCACTGTTCCCCTTTGATTGTACATGCCACAGATATAACTTTGCACGTACTAAAAAAAATATGATGAAAGATGAGGATACAAAAAATGAAGGCACAAAAAATATGGAGATAGACGAAACTGCTAAGAAGAAGTCAGGTAAGAATACACAAATAGATGAACCACACAAAGGAACGATAAGAGATAGTTTTAAAAATTATTTTACGCATGGACGTAGAAGTAAGAGCAATAAGAATGATAGTAGTAAGAACGGTAAAAATAGTAGTGGTAAGAATGGAAAGAGTAGTATAAATGGTAGAGGTAAAAACGGTAGGAGTAGTATATATGGTAAGGTGAAGGGGGAAAAAAAGAACTCCTTAGAATCAGGGTCAGAAGAAAACTTTTTCGCTGTTGAAAAGAGGAATGTAAAAAACAATGAAGAGATGTTTGCCAACAAATTCAATGATGAAAACATGTATGATCTTTCTATCTTTAACGATGAGAGTGCGGACGGTTCTTTTTTTTCAAGACTGCAAAATTATGGGCAACAGGGTGATAGGGATGAAGGGATTGATAAAGGTGGAGAGATTGATAAATGTGGAGAGATTGATAAAGGTGGAGAGATTGATAAATGTGGAGAGATTGATAAAGGTGGAGAGATTGACAAAGGTGGAGAGATTGATAAAGGTGGAGAGATTGATAAGGGTGAATCCCCGTTAAGTAACTTATCGAGTAGTAGTTATAGAAAGGATAGTCGCACAAGTAACAGGAAAAGCAGGTACTATGAACGCGAATCAAGTAAAAGCAAAGTATCCCGCTCAGATAGCGAAAGAGAATCCTATGAAGACATTGATAATAGGACAGAACATGGTTCATTAGAAAGGGAAAATTATCCACATATAATTAATAACATTAAACGGTTTTGTAGCAATTTAATAATGAATAATAATAGTAGAGAGTTAACTAGCTTTTCTTTAAATGAACGTATGGACAGTATAAACAAAAAGAAAGAATTTCTCTTAAATATTTTGTCAAATTCGAATGAAATTAAAGTAAATTTAAAGGATGATTATAACCGAATGAGAGATACAGAGAAGATAAAGGAAGATTTAAAAAAAAGTGAAACAATTATGCAGAATATTTTGAATCTGCCTGATAAGAATAACATGGATATGTACTATAACAGAGCTAATTTTGCAAGTACTCATGAGAAGGGTAAAGGTGGTGGGGGTGAAGAAGCGGGATATGGAGTAGAAGTACAGGGAAAAGCAGGAGCAATAGGAGCAGCAGAAGCAGTAGGAGCAGTAGGAGCAACAGGAACAGCAGCAGAAGTAGTAGTTGAAGGGAGCGTGCCTTTAAACATAAGAGAAGACACACATGTCGGAACAGTGTATGAAGAAATGAACAAGTATAACAACAATTTGTATGATACGTGCAAAATGGAAAAGAAACGAATGATGAATATTAATTATATATATGATAAATATAAAATTTTGCTGTCAGAAATTAAGTTAGGTGACTACTTCAACTCGGTGGAGAAAAAATTAAATGTGATAGAAAATTCATTATTATATATGTCGGATATTCAAGAGAATAGTAAAGAGGATAAAATTGATATAAAAAAAAAATTTGCAGAATTATTTGATAGTGCTGTTGATACGTTAATAGACAATTATGAAGAGCAGAAAAAAAAGGATGAAAGTGAGAAACAGAAAAGAGAGAAACTAAATTTAACGTGTGATTTTAATTTATTTTTAAGGATATGTAGAATTATCCTAAATGATGAAAAGATGGTCCACATGGGTAATAAGAAAAATATTTTATTTTATAATAATTTATACAAAATTAATTATTTGTTCAGTAGTAGTAGGAACCGAGATATTCTATTTAATGTGTACTGTAGGAATGCTGGTGCTTTATTTTTAAAGCGCAAGTTGGAAAGGACAAATGAACAGAAAAAAAAAAAAAAAAAAAAAAAAAAAAGGGGGGGGGAAATGGGGCAAGATACACAGCAAGGAGTAGGGGGGTCAGATAGATGGGAGCGAGATCAGGAGCTGGAAAAAATACGTTATACAAAAAAAGGAATAGTGGAAAAGATCAACCTTCTGTGGTTTTATGATAAACATGATAATACGCATTATTTGCACCTGTACAATTTAAATAACCTGAGTAGCCGAAAAATGACAATAGTGGTAGATTCTCCTATAGAATGTATAGATACAGTGTTCTTAAATAATCTTATTCCTTTGGATTCTTTTTACAATTCGGTTAAAAATTATTACATTATGGTAATAACTGTAAATTCTTTTTATTTTTATAATATTCATTTATACTTTAATTGTGAAGAGGATTATAATATTTCAGTGAGTGAGCAAGTGATATATCAAAGTATATACCCCTTTTATTTTAATATATATTTATTTCTATTATTTAAAGTACCAAAACCAGTGAAGAAAATATATGAACACATTCAATCGAATGAAAAGAATGAGCGCATATTTTTAGCACAGGATGATGGAGATATATATGAGTTTGTTTATGAAAAAGAGGATTTATATAAACCCCTAAATTTATTTAAACAATTAGTGGTAAGTTCATTTAGCACACTAGTGAATAGTGTGAATAAAGCCATCTTTTCTCGTAATATCACTAATAACAGTCTCGAGGGATCCTCACTTAGAGGAGATGACCACCCATATTCGCATGAACAGAGTCATAACAGTTCAGTACTACGTCGTCATTATGGTATGAATGTACAAACACAAGGAGAAGAAGGTACCTGTACTATTTTGAATGGCAGAGAAAATATAGATGAATATAAGAAAAATATATACTGTGATGACTTACAGCAGTTTCCTTTAAATTTTTATTTAAAAAAAATTATTAGCACCTATTTTATAAAATACTTTTCCTTCTTTAAGAGTAAAGTGAAGAAGATTTTAGTCGACAACGAGAGATCCATATTGTATGTTTTATATGACAATAGCGATCTCTATGTGAAAATATTGTCAAGTGTGTCAGATAATACGAGAAATTATTTGTCTGAAACGATTGTATTTAGCAAGAGTGATCTAGTAAGAGAATTGAGTAATATTTATTTCGTCGATGAAAGTGGTTTTTCTCAACAGAGAGGGTATTCCGAGGGTGAAGAAGCGAGGAATGGTATGAGAAATGGATTGAAAAATGGCACAAGGAATGACGTGCAAAATGGAGATAATTATGAATCGCCTTATGAAGCAGATAATGAACCATTTTACAACAATGGTGGAAACGCGAGAAATATGAAAAATTATAAAAATGATAACCGTAAAAAAAATGTTCCCAAAAGAGATAACTACATTAACATATATAAGAATAATATTGAGGGATATGATACCAATTGCAAAGATAATAAATTTTCATATCCTTCGAACTTAGAGCCAAGTGTACTAAACAAATTAAAAATCATAGATATGCACATAAATTATGTACACGAAAGGAGTAACATCTTTTTGAAAATGATTGATAATAATTTTAACATATATTATTTATCACTCGTTAAGGATGTGGATAGTAACAGTTTTAAAATTATTTTGAAAGATTTTCAAAATTTTCCTCACAAAAAAGGATTAAAAATTGATGAAAAGGACTCGCAAGTTGTTTTTACTCATCATTTGAAAAATTTATATATTATTTTAAAAGAAAAAAAAAATAATAATTGTAAGCCACGTGATAAGGGTAAAATGGTGCAACATAATGATCATCCAAAGGGGGGGAAAGAAAAAGAAAGAAAGAAAAAAAAAAAAAAGAAAAAAAAAGAAAATACATTTACATTTTCAGATCAACAAAAAAGGGACATTAAAAAGGATAGAATGGAAAGTGCGGTCCATCGGCAAGTTGGAAATTTTGCGTTTATGAAAGAGAATATGAGAAAAAAGGCGGAAGGAAATGTAGAAAAAAATGCGGAAAAAATTATGAACGTTCAGGTAAAAAAAAAAAAAAAAAATATAATGCACACAGGGGAGGGAAAAGGAGAAGATAGTAGCCATTATATGGGTAGTGGGAGTGATTATGAAGAAGGGGATGAAGTAGAGGACGGTAGTGGAGACAGTAGCGATAACTACAGCAAGAACGGGACTGCAAAGAAGCAAGTGCGTTACACACTAAAATTATTAACAAGTGCAGACGAAATAGGAAGTAGCACTAGTACTGGCCAGTCGTCGAACTACAAAAAAAATAAATTCGTCTTTAAACATTTAAACGAATATTACATTAATGAAGAAATAATTGGAGTTATATATAAAAAGAAAAATTACTACTTGCACACATTTTTTGAAGAATCGCAGAATAATAATATAATAAAAGACTTGTACATGGATAAGATGAAATATGACAGTGTGAACAGTAGAATGGCAAAAAATGAAAAACGGTCAATAAACCTGAACTGTGCAGGTAATTTTGGGAACATGCGCAGAAGTAGCAATAACAAGTACAATTACGGTAATGATTACAATTATAACAATTATAACAATAATTATAGTTACGATAATGATTACAATTACAATTATGGCAATGACTACAATTACAATTGCGGGGGTGAAGACAACATGCACATTCTTTACGGAAATAGCGGAAGGAATAACGTGCCACATTTTTATGAACAAAGGAACATAGTGAACAGTAATAATAACGATTTAATTATGAACAAAAATTTTATGTTCAAGGAAAATGAAAGGACCATGAGGGAACAACGAGAAAAAAGAGATAGTATCATCCCCCCTTTTTATTTATATGAAAATACGGTAAGTGAATATCAGGAATATTATGACTTGTTAATAATAACAAAGAGTCATATTTATTATATTAATAAAAATACTAAAACGCAAAAAATTGAAAAAATGATTAATAACTGTGTGCCGTATAAAATTTCGTTCCAAAACAGAAATATAAAAAGCATTGTTTTTAATGAGATGAAAATGAGGGGATACTTGAAAAACAGCATGGATCACTTAACTGAAGGTATGCAGCAAAATTTAAGTCATAGGGAGCGTGATAGGAGGACCAACCTTGACAACGACAGTAGTGGTAGTAGCAGTGAAGGCGGCAGTTACAAATATTACAGTAGTGATTATAACTGCGATAGTAACTACGGTAATGATTGCGGTGATGATTGCGGTAATGATTGCGTTAATGATTGCGTTAATGATTGCGTTAATGATTGCGTTAATGACTTTGGCAATAACTACGACAGTAACTATGATAGTAACTACCCAAGTAATGGCGTCGAAGTGGTCAGAGCCAACCATGAGAGGAGAAACTCGAGAGGGAAAGTGCCTTATCCACTGATCCTTTCGAAGGAAAAAAACAATGACGAGTTAGTGTACGAGTATTTCATAAACCAAATAGCACAGATATCATCTAATGACGAGTTTTTGTTTATAATGTGGTGCATGTTACTTAATCATGTGTATAAATATGAAATAATGTGTTTTAATAACATCCAAAGTAACAACAAGGAGATGATGAATAGAAGTAAAGCAGAGGAATACTACAATCCTTATTTATTCTTATCACGGTTCAGCATGAAAGATGATAAAGGAAAGACCGCCTCCGCAGTAACTGGAACATCTAAGGACTATCTGACATCTTCTTTAAACTTAGATAAAAAGAACATGAGAGATCAAAAGCTTTACTCGGATAAAGTAATTATGTTCAATGAAAATGTGCATCAAGTTGATGATGGTAAATACATAAAGTTGAAGGATGCACACAACAATATTAGTAACACCAATCATATAGAGTACGATATATTAAATAAAATATATAAGCCTACTCCGTTTAAGTTTGGATTTATAGATAAAAATGCAGATTATATTATGAAACAGGGGAAATTACAAAAGGCAATGGAATTAGAAATTAAAACGAGAAAGATTAAGGGCATGAATCATTTGTTTAATGATAATATGGATGACTTGGAGGGCGATCTCGTTAAGAATAGCAGCGGTATGTACAGTGGTCATAACAACGATATCCATGATATCCTTGGTAACAGGTCCAGCATGAATGATCGAGGAAGGAGTGGTGCATCTTACGGGTTTGACAATGGGAATGAAAAATTATTGCTTAACGACACAGGATATTATAATTTATTTAATATGTATCAGAAAAAAAGGACAAGAGAAAAATTGTTGGAAGCCGAGAATAATAAGAGTGGTAATTTTGCCTTTGAGTATTTAACGAATAAAAATTTTGATTTTATGTTTTTAAAAAATGTAAATATGTATAATAGTTCGATACATATGCTTTCTAGAGGGTTATTGTTACTACTTAGTCGTTTGTTAAAACCAATTATGTTTATTCATTTATTTTCGTATGAGAAATATAGAGACACACATGTTTTTAAGTGTACTTCCAATAGTAATAATATTCATATGAGGAGTACCAAATATATGAAGGTATCTAATTATTTAAAAAAGGATATGAGCATTTCTGTAATAACGAAAGAAATGAATGAAGAAAAAGAAGAGTCATTTTATAATATGAAAAATTTCTGCATAGTAAGAATGAATGAAGATTTATTTTTTCAAAAAAAAAAAAAAAAAGGAGTAGAAGTATGTATGAAGAGAGTGATATGTTTATACTTATTGGTAATGTACCCCTAGATTGTTGTTTAAACTTGATAGAGAAACTAAAATGTTTGAGCTTATGTGTAAGTATTATTTTAACAAATTTAATGAAAAAGAAAAATGATTATTCGAATAAAATTAAAGGAATACAAGATATATCCATTATAAATATATATTATAGTTACACTGTTATTATGTTGAATGAAATAAATTTATTTTATGCAGTTCTGAATTTTATTAATTTTAGCATAGAATATATCTTAATTTACTGTATTATTGTTTGTGAATATTATAAAAATAAGAGTATTATAAAGAGAAAAAATATTGGGTCTAAGGAAAATTTTTTATATCTACCTAGTACACTATTTGATTTACTTATTAAATGCAATTTTTTGAAAACCTATTTGAGTAAGACTTATAGAGATATACTAAAACAATGTTTATTTAGTATTATTAAAACGGGCAAATATATACCAGTAGAACTTTTCCAAGGATATATAATACACAAAAACGAATTCTTAGCCTTATTTTTAACAAAACGAATAGAAGAAGAAGTATTTTTAAAAAAAAAAATGAAAACAAAGGGACCAAATTATGATCAGTACTATTTAAAAAATGAGAATACTAGTACTAGTACTACATATGACAAATTTGATGAACTACTGGCATCGGAAAAAAGAGCAGAGCATTTTATTAATGAACACTTGAAAGATGCACTGACGAGTATAAATATACACAAATTACTCATATTGTTGTATAAGGCGGACTATTACCGATGTGCTAGTTCGTTAATTAGTTTATACATAGATGGGTACTACAAAATATTGAGCATAAATGATAAAGAGAATGGAAGAAAGGATAAAAAAATGGATGCAAAGACGGATGAAAAGACGGATGCAAAGACGGATATAAAGATGAATGCAAAGATGAATGCAAAGATGAACGCAAAGATGAATGAACATACACATTTTATTGATGAGAAGAAGAATTTAACGTTTATACAAGATACACAGTTCAACATAGAACAGTACAACAATTCGAATAAGCAGCTACTCATTAGTAACATAGATGTGCAGTACAATTATGATTATTATGTGTTATATACGAATTGCTTCTTACCTATTGAAAGAATAGTACATGTCAATTATATGAAATATCTTTTTAAAAATAATGAAAGGAAAAAAAAAAAAATTAAAATTTTTTTAACTAAACTGTTAGAATACTCAAATGATATAAATTTTCATTTCTTCATTTTTAATTTAATTTTATATAAATGTAAAAATCATTTCCCATGTTCTATATTTGAACTAACCATATCCCACTACCTTTACTATTATGTCAAATTCAATGAACTAAACATTGCAGACTCGTACATTTACTATTTCAAGGAGGGTAAGTACCAGGATGTGGCTATATACTTTGCAAGGAAAGCCTTCTACGCATGGAAGCTACCACCAGGGGGTGATCTCAACTTGGGAGCGATATACAAGGATGTAGTGAAGCTGAATGCGATACAAAATAACAAGAAGAATACTACGGACGTTACCAAATCCGGGAAGGATGAGCGGGATGGAGCACGGGGGAGTGCCCCAGTGAAAAGAACTCGCTTCGCCGACGACGAGAAAAGCGAGGCGCAGCAGTACAGCTATGGAGGTTACACCAGTCGAAGCCATATCAATGATAGTTGTAAAAGCGGAATGGAGGAAACAAACGCGGAGGGTGCGCTTTTCCACTCTACTGCAGTGAAGTGCGATGGGGATTACTATCAAAATTTGGACAGCATTGATAAATCTATTTTGATGAGCGAGTTGTCAAGGAACAATTATATTTATGAAGAGAACTTCATTGGTAATAGCTACGTTATGTTGAACCCGTTGTACAATAGTGAAACTAAGGAAATATTTTATAACATTTACAAATATCTCTTGCGGATGATTTGTTTTCCTAGTTTGAAGAAAAGAATGGAATACATGGACAATTGTATGAAGACGAAAATTTTTCTTATTCAAAAAATGCGTAGTTTTAGAAAGAATGATTATCAGAAGAACAAGTTATTGAATGAATACGTTGTAGATACTTATCTCCATGGTCAACATGAAAAAGATTCATTTTCAACGGAGCAAAAAAAGAAGAGAAACATAAACAAAATAAACAACTTGGGTAACATAGACCAATTAGACAATATTGTTGATTCGTTTAAAAAAAGCAATGTGCATGACTTGCTTAACATTAACAGTACTCTTAAGAAGGATACTTTGAAAAATTATTACACAATAGATAAAAATATATCATATGATACATCTTTTTCCAATGCTGTAAAGAAGCTATTTTTCCAAAATAAATGTTTTTTCAAAATGAAAAAGGATTATTTATCAAATCAGAGTAGTAATTATTTAAATTTAAAAGAGATAAAAAAATTTAAAACTTCGTTGAATTATCAAAGGTTGTTATTTGTTGAACTTATAAACTTATTTGTTTTTTATATATACAAATTTTGTCATTGGGATATTGTGAAAAATTATTTTAACATATTAATGAATGGAAAAAGAGAAGATGCATTTGAAGTACTTGCATATTTTGAAAATTTAAATAAAGAAGAGATGGACTTGATTAGAAAATCTTCTTCGAACATGTATAATTATATGTCTAATAGAAGAAATGAACATATAGATGATGTTATAACTGATTATAATAAAAAGATAAACAATGTAGAATATAAAATTAATATATCTCGTATTGTAGATGTTATAGATACATTTAAAGACTATTTAATGATCATCCAGAAAAGTGTGTACACAAAAGAAGATTTAAAAAATAAAATTTTTCAAAAGAGTAAATTTCTTTTTAAAAATTTCTTGCCATCATTTAATTTACTCAAATTAATTATTTTATGTGATAAAAAAAAAAATAAAATTGATACAATTAATTCAAATTGTTATTCAACTGTTAATAATATGTTAAAGAATAACTCAAGGTGTGGTTCTTTTTATTTTTCCAAATATTCCTTTTGCTTTGAGCGCTTGTTAGACTTTTCATTCTCTCTAACCATATCTTTTGAAAATATTAACTTTATAATAAATTACATAGGAGATATACTCAAGTTATATGATTTTAATTTTAAGAATTGTCTCTATTTATTAGTTATTATAAAAATGCATAAGTTTATGAACAATTTATTTGAAATTAAAAAAATCCGCTCTTTACTAAAAAACAAAATTGATGCTTTAAAAAATAGAAAATATAACCAACGCATGAAATTAATTTCTTTTTTAAATTGTATACCTCTTATATATTTAGATCCTCAGATGAATGTCATTCTAATCAATGAGTCTTATGAGCACAAAAAGAATCAGGATAAAATAATTTTCTCTAAACTATCTCCCTTTTCACTAGTCAGCAAGGCAGTAAATAACAATCTGCGCAGCGTGTACTCCTACCACGACTACACGGAAAATTATCAAACCAGGGGGGATAGAGGAGGTAACGATATTGACGGTAACGACAGTGGCAGCAATGACTACAATGATGGAAGTGATGACGATGAGCAGGACGAGCATGATAAGCGCGATAAGCATCCGGATGAGGAGCGAATACGTGCTGATGGTATAGGCTGTGTAGGCGGTGCAGGAGGTGTAGACGGCGCAACCACGAACCAGGGGGATGAGCTGAACGAGGAAGCGCTCAAAGAAAGAATAAAAAGCAGCAACATGGCCATAGACCGAAACGATAGGAAAGCTTTGTATTACTTGTACAACGTGAATTACTGTTTCAATGAAAACGAGCGTGACCAAGCTATATCATTAAACCACCCAGAGTTAATAGTGTTAAGCTATAAAAATTATTGTTTCTATATTGTATGGATATCAAATTTGTTGTTAAATCATAAGGTTGATTATAAATCATTAATACATGTATATTTAAAGATACATAACAGTTTAAAGCACAGAAAAGCTTCTCAACTTGAAGATGATTACGAAATAGCAATAATCATTTATTACTTATTTACCTTATGGATCAATGCAGATAAGAATAGTAATTCCTTTTTCTTTTACAATGAAGAAAAGTGCTATAATGAAAAAAATAATATAGGCTATTTTTTAAAAGATAAAGATGGTAAACTTGAATATGTCAATAATTATTCCTTAATAACACTATTAAAAGAATTGTTATCAAGAGCAGAATTTTATTTTGAATATACTTCTGATGCTGCTTCGAGAAATTATGATATTAGTTGTATCATTCTCGATTCATCTATATATGTAAATGAAAAAATTAAAAAGTCATCCGTCGATCTTTTGAAAATTTTTTTTCATGATATATATGCTACTTTTAATCAAGTACTGATTCAGATACCATTTTTAAATCATATAGTAGAATTTCAAAGTATTAATGAGTTTTTGAAAAAATTTAAAATATACTTGGAAGAAATTACATGCAGGATTACTCTCAATGAGACGAACTACATGTGAATAAGGTACAGGGGAACATGTGTTAAGTGTCAGATATGGACACAGAGAAATGCACAGCACGGAGAAGTTCGTATACCTTCGCATTGCGTTACTTGACCGTCTGAAAAAACGGCGGTTTTGTTTTGAATTTGTAGAAAATTTGTAGAAAATTTATAGCGAATTTATTGCAAATTTATAGCAAATCTTTTGCAAATTTATAGCAAATTTATTGCAAATTTATAGCGAATTTATTGCAAATTTATAGCAAATCTTTTGCAAATTTATAGCAAATTTATTGCAAATTTATAGCGAATTTATTGCAAATTTATAGCAAATTTTTTGCAAATTTATAGCGAATTTTTTGCAAATTTATAGCAAATCTTTTGCAAATTTTTTGCAATTTTATTTTTAATTTTTTTAAGAACATATTGGTACTGCGCAAAATTTGCAGGCCAAGCAAGTATTTATGCTGTTGTTTGTTCACGTTTGTGCTTGTTCACTTGTATGTTTGTTATATTTATTTATTTTATTTTTTTTTTTTGCTGAGCCAATTTTTATGACCTTGTTCATATTTTTTTTTCCCACATCTGCTCGTATGACAATTTAATTTTTGCCATAAAAGGAGACGAAAGAAAAAATGTGTACACTGCACAAAAGTTGGGCGTGCACGTACAAATACATATGTGTAACCTTTTCAAACGAGAATTTTTTTTGAAAAATTCGTCAAACGGTTGTACATGAATATTTATGAAACATTCTTGAAGTAGCAATACATTAATGTTTTTAAAATATCCCTTAACTAGTGCTACATTAATATTTTTGAAACTTCTCTTAAACAGTACTACATTAATATTTTTAAAAATAATTTCCACTTTTTATAAATTCTTCATTATGTACAAAATGGTACACACCTAGAGGTGTTAAATCTTTTTTTTTTTTTTTTTTTTTTTTTTTTTTTAAAACATTAATATTGTAAATTAAATTTCCTCTCTTCACCTGATTATCCCTTTTTTATCCCTTCAAAAGAGAAAGAATCTTCCTTCAACTGTTTTTTCCTTTTTTGTAGTAGGATTAACAGCTTTTTGGTTTACTGCTAATTTAAAAAAAAAAAATAAAACAAAAGAAAATGGAATAAATAAATATATAAATAAAGGGGGTAGCCTTATTTTTGTTATTTCTCTAAATCGAGAATTTCTTTTTTTCTTTTTTTTTTTTTTTCTATTTGAAAAAAATTTGTGTAAAAATGGAAATTAAATCGAAAAAAAACTGACCCTTTGTTTTACTGTTTTATTGTTTTGCTGTTTTTTATTTTAGCTTATATTTCGCCTTTTTCATTTCCCTCCTCACTTTATATATCCCATTTTTTAATTAGCTTTTTATATATCTTATTTTACTTTTTGTTCTATAATATAAGCTGTGTAACCGTTGTAAGGAGCAAAAAAAAAAAAGAAAAAAAAAAAAAAGGTTCATCTCTATCTCTAACACTGTGCATGCAAAAAAAAGAGTTTAACTTAAAACACGAAAAAATTGACACCTCATGTTAATACTTCAATGCAAATGGGCAAATAAAAAGTAAAATTAGTAATGTTAAAAAGGGAACATATGTATATGTGTAAATGCGTATAGGTATATATAAGTACATATGTGTAAAAGTATAATACATATATATATATATACATACATATGTGTATATTTAAATATGTTCGTGCTGGTGTTGCGGAGTTCGCACCAGAACCTTTACTGTTTCAATAAAACTCATAGTTGTACATAACAGGCATGTATACGGACATATGCACGCGTATATATACATATAAGTGTATATATATGTGTGCGTATGTGTATATATGTGTATATATATATGTACGTATGTGTATATATGTGTACTTATGTATGTACTCATTATATAAAAGCAAAGCGATTTTATGACTGACTCTGAGAATAGTCTCTCTCTCTCTCTCTCTCTCTTTTTTTTTTTTTTTTATTTTTTTAAATTGCTTCTCTTTTCACCGTAATTTGTTCTTTCATTAACATTTTATTAGCGATGTTTTGGCCTGCTTTCATGTTAACATTCAAGCTATAGCAATTTTTTCAAGTGCTTTGTAAAAGTTTGATTAAAGGAAGAAGAATGCATGACAAATTTTTTTTTTTTTTGAATATTTTTATATGATGAAAAACAGTCGCTTTTTGTTCTTCTCCATTTTTTTTTATTTGACACGGAATAGTAGCTTGGAACTCAGTTGGAAAAATACAAAGATAATTTCTTTTCAAAATATTAATGAAAAAAATGAAGAAAATGAAAAGAAAAGAACACGCATGAGAGAAATGGATACTATACCTGAGATTGATGGAGATACATGTGTAATATTTTCAGCTATAGAGGGAGACCCCCAAAAGTGAGCAACGCTTTTATTCTGTTTTGCATTATTCTGCTTCGCTTTGCACTACGTTAAATTGCATAATTTTGTTTCATTCTACGCTTTTTTATTGTTTTGCTTTATTCTTCTTTGCTTTATACAACTCTTCGTTGGATTGCTTAATTTTGTTCGTTTTTGCACAATTTTGCCATCTTTTATTTTTTTACCATATTTGTTCCACCATTTTACCTTTTCTTAAAAATACGTACGCTTAGTGTACACATAATTCGTTTATATATATCTACATATTATTATTTTAATAAAACTGACTATTTTTCGCTTAATTCTGTGAGTGCATTATTTGTTCCACACCATTTTAAAACTTTTTGTTTTATTCTGATAAGTGCGATTGTGTATGTGTATGAAATGTGTAAAACATCCTGCACAGTTCATGCAAAATGCACGCACATTTACATGCACTGTTCAGAATTTCCCTTTTAATTACTCGTAGTGTACATATTAAATGTGTATATATGTATACATATATATACACAATATTTCACCTTTTCACAGCAATTTAGAGAAGTACGAGTTGTACAAATATATATATATATATATATATATATATATATATATATATATATATATTATATATGTATATAAATACATGTATATAAATATATGTATGTACGTGTGTGTATATGCCCCCCCCCTTTTGGCATATCACCACCTACTTGTAAAAGCTAGAAAAAAAAAAAAAAAATTTCTGCTTTCCACTTCATTCTCAGTTGCTGGTGCCCCCGAGGATATATCATGTGTAGTGAAGAAGACGTTCTTGATTTGCAAACAAAACTAAGTAAAATAAAAGACAAAAACGAAAGGAGTAAGGTAACTCCATCATGGATTAAAAGGCTTTGTGATAATTCAAAAGAGATAGGTTTTAAAAGTATGTCTGTAGTCATAGATTACGAACTAGCTGTTATTTGCAAAGATGAACATGATAACAAAAATGCGGATTTTGAAATAATCGGAGCGTCTGGTTATATTACAAATGAACATGTTATTGAGGAAATGAAGAAAGATTTAACATATGTCCCTCGTAAATGTACTGTTAATAATTTTTATTTATGTAGAAAAGTTGAGAATGACAATGTGAACTGTCAGTATGGTCCCTGGTCGAACTGGAGTGCATGTGATGGTAAAAAACAAAGACGAACGAGGAAAGTTTTACGTTCTAACCAAAACAATGACAATTTTTGTCTATGGAATGGAAAAAAAATTCCTCGTAACATAATTGAAGAAACACGGACGTGCATGCAGAAATAGGCGGATGCCACAAGTGCGAAATGGGACGAAATGAGACGAAATGAGACGAAAAAATGGAAAAGAAATAAAAAGAAATAATGAAACAAAATATGATAAAAAAATATAACAAAATAAAAAAGCATGATAAAATAAATTAACAAAATTGAGAAATATAAGGGTATACACGGAAAAAAAAAAGTAATGTAAGAATACAGTACCCCCCCCAAGGCGCCTTTTCATACACACACAAACAAAAAAAAAAAAACAAAAAAAAAAAACAAAAAAAAAAAAAAAATTTTTGTTATACTTGTTGGTTCTTTCTAATATCTTCAAAAAATGTCAATTAAATATTTAGGCATAATTTACCTTAAATCATTTGACAAAATCTGCTGCATTATATATTTTGGCACGTATTTAATCGTTTGTCTACTTGTTTATTTGCTTATTTGTCCATTTGCCTATTTACCTGTTTACCCATTTTGCTTCTTTAATTCCAAACATGCACCACTATTAAAACTCTTTCAACATTTTGCTTTTTAAAATTCCTTCCTTACTATTTAAGGGGCAACAAATTTGCGGTTAAACATGTTTTTATTTTTCCTTATGTAAATGCTTGTGCGATTTGTAAAAGGCTTGTACGAACTGCTACACGAGAAACATATGCCTTGAAGTATGGGTCGACTTTACCAACAGACGGAAAAAGACGCGTTCACATGAACATTTACATGTGTACATATAACAGTAGGTACGTGTAAATGTACAATTGTACGTATTTGAATAATATTACTTATACATATACCTATATGCATAATAAAAATATATATAAATGTCCGTGAAGACATAATAAAAGTGCATATAAACGCATGTATATAAACACATGTATATAAATGCATGTATATATATATATATATATATATATGTAATACCCACACACCCGCAACACGTCGGCGAACTTCACTGTAGGTGGCTCAAATTTTTGCCTGATCAAGCAAGAATTTATAAACACTTGCCCAAAAGATGGGTTTGTTTGGTATTTTGCAAAATAATACAATAGCTAAGTCATTAAAAGCTGAAATTTGTTCAAAATATACGGGGAAATTAACCTGTTTTGAAAAGTTTAAAATATAAAAAATAAAATGGGAATATTTAAAATTCTTTTGCAGTTGGAAGGAATGGGTCTCATTAATTTTTAAATTTAAAATATCTTCATTCTCCTGCAGCATTTGAATTATGTAAGACGACAATCCAAATGGTTTATATAAAAAGATACGTTCTTTGTAATAATCAAAACTATTTCCCAAAAAAATTGTATTGTCCAGATTAAAAAAAAAATGAACATTAGCATATCTTAACTGTTCATAAATAAAAATATTATATAAAACTTCACCATATAAACAAATATCACAATGGGGCATAAATAATAGCATCCTTTCGTTCTTATTTAATTTTATAGTAGTATAATGAAATGTTTTTTCCTCTCCTACATGTGCAGTTTGAGTGTCTGATTCGAAATTGCTCTTCTTATATATTCCTTTGCATGAAAGCACTTGAATATTCAAAATGCTATATACACCTTGCTCCATTTTAGTAATTTTCGGATCATAAATAAAAATTTTATCAATCGTATAAATATTTTTCACTAATAATATAAAACATAGCTGGTACATACATGCTCTTTTGCTATTCAAGTTTAGGTCTATTAAGGACCCTAAACCTAAACAAATTGCTCCTACTATTTTTATCTCATGTTTATATATTTTATTAAACTTTTTCTGGAAATTTTCAAAAAATTCTGTTTTTTCTAAAAGACTCATAATTTTTTTTATTTCCTTGTAAATGTTATCCCTGTTATTTCTGTTTATACTATATGTACATTTTCTTGTTTTTAAATTTTTCTTATCATCATTATACTCCTCTTCTTCCCTCTCACCTAGAGTAGTATTTAAAAGTTCATCTGTTGCTCTTCCTTCTTTTCTATTTCTACAATTTTTCTCCCTCACTCGATGTTTGCTTTGCACAAGTATCCATCCATCCATTTAAAAGATTGTCTGCTCGTCTTAACTACACATATGTTGATATAGGTCCATATAAACATGTACACGTTGTGCCATCAGTTGGCAGGGATAACACAATGGTTGAAGAAAAAGAGAAGTACAGAAGTAGAGAAGTTCTCAAATGGTAAAGTGATAAATTGGCAAGGTAGTGAAGTGGCAAAGTGGAAAAGAATCTGGCTATCTTGCAACTTCATTAGGGTTTCGCTTTTTTTTTTTTTCCCTCTCTTTGTATTAACAAAATTATATATTTTTTAATTTTATGTAAAAAATTAAGGGAAGGAAGAGGTTTGACAAATGTAGTATATACAAAGTTAGCCCGAGGAGAAAAAGCTAAACCGTTTTTCTCAGGTTAGAAAAAAAAAAAAAAAAAAAAAAGATTAATTGTTCTTCATTATATATAACTAAATTGTTTATAGTACTCGACAAAAAAAAAAAAAAAAAAAAAAATTTAACACAATTAACAACATTTAATTGGCTGACTTTTTGAAGCTTTTTTGTAAATTTTTCCAATCATTTTTACAAAATAAGTGCAGATAAAATTTTTAACATGCTAGATGCAGATGATATGCACTACGCTTAAATGCCTTACTTGAATATTATACGTGATAATTTGTACGCATATTGAGATAGAAATATGCGCATTATGTACGATATTTACAGTATGTACTTGCGCATAGGACGATTTACTTCTGTATTCCTACTACGTGGTATCATGGGCCATTTTGGTAGAAAATTTGGATATTTTGTTAAACGAACGTTAATATTTTGTTAAACGGACGTTAATATTTTGTTAAACGGACGTTAATATTTTGTTAAACGGACGTTAATATTTTGTTAAACGGACGTTAATATTTTGTTAAACGGACGTCAATATTTTGGTAATATTTTGTTTTATAAAAATTGGTAAAATGTTGCAAAAAAATTATATTAACACAGCTACTACGCACGTTAATATAATTCTTCAAAGAGGGGAGGCTCACCGGTATTTATGGAATTATATGAGTTTATCTTCACATTACGAACTACGCATTAACCGTAGGGTTGTGCATAATAAATATCCATAACATAGGTACTCACGTATGCTTATTTGTACGCACGTATGCTTATATATACGCACGTATGCTTATATATACGCACGTATGCTCGTATGTACCCGCATTCGTTTTAATGGGAAAAGCGTAAATCGAATTATGATATATTGCAAAACAGCCATTTTTGTAATTTTTCTACACATGCGAACAGTCCGATTTTGCTTGAAGCACTCACCATACGAACCACTCAGCATGTGCGCAGGAGAACATGGGCATGCACGTAGCACAACTATTGCTCATATACCCCTTTTAATGCATGTTCACAATCAAGGCGTACAACCGTACGGAACGTGCAGGGAAATGTTAATACGTAGTGTTCTTATAATAAAGTGAATCCCCCCTAAAAGGTAATGATGAATGTACAAAAAAAGCTTAAAAAATATGTGCCTGAGGATATAAATAATATCATTAGGTATGGGGATACACCTACTTTTTTTGCTTTAACATAAACATAAATGAAAAAGGGGTGTACTTATAGACTTGTTAAAAATGAAATATTATCCTATAAACATAGTAAAAGTCTCATTTTTCTTAGATTCAAAATGGCACTATGCTACAACTTCACTCCACGTAATGGTTTTACTACAAGTGTATATATCTTTACTAAAATTGTTATGCGATTTTTCAATATTTAGGGAGAAATATGATAAGTATTGGTTTTATTAATTTAAAAAAAAAAAAATTTAATATCTTTCAATTTATTTTAACTTCTTTTAATACCTTTTAATATCTTTTAATTTGTTTTAATATCTTTTAATTTGTTTTAATATCTTTTAATTTGTTTTAATATCTTTTAATTTGTTTTAATATCTTTTAATTTGTTTTAATATCTTTTAATTTGTTTTAATATCTTTTAATTTGTTTTAATATCTTTTAATTTGTTTTAATATCTTTTAATTTGTTTTAATGTCTTTTAATTTGTTTTAATATCTTTTAATTTGTTTTAATATCTTTTAATTTGTTTTAATATCTTTTAATTTGTTTTAATATCTTTTAATTTGTTTTAATATCTTTTAATTTGTTTTAATATCTTTTAATTTGTTTTTCTTTTTTTTCCTCTCTGTTTTTCCTTCTTCGAGAGATACTTTTTGTGATATCATTTTATATATATCAATTTTTCGCTTATAAAAAAAAAATTTCCATCTTTTTTTTTTTTCATGTACGTTATATCAGATATGGTAATGTACATGTTAAAACAACGACAGTATAAACACATCAAGTGAACTAGTAAAACGTTGGATGGACTAACATTTTTACACAGTGATGGGATGATACGTTTTCTGCAAATCCCCCTTCTCTATGCAGTATATCATGTTGTGATATATATACTTTGTTCTTTTTTATCTTTTATTTTGTATATTTATTTTGCCATCCCTATTTATGGCCCATCATTTGCCTCTTCTTTTTTTTGCCATGTTTACGTGAAATTATGTTCCCTACCAACGGACTGTTGCCACATGTTTTACTCATCAGTGCTGCAATAATTGGGATGGCGATAACTGAAAAAGTACTAAGACACAGTGTATATGTAGTGATATCAACGATTAGAATAATGGTTTACAATGATTTAATATGTATGACCACTTGCTTGAACATTGCAGGGTTTATATAAACTTGGACAGTAACAACTGTAACAGTAGGTACGACGAAGGTGCTTGTACGAATATATAACAGTGTTTCATTCGTTTTGGTAAAAAAAAAAAAAAAAAAAAAAGGAACAAAAACATAACATAGTATCGTACAACACAAGGGAATACGTGAGAAGAGCGTTTAGTAAAAAATCATTTTGGCTTTTTTTTTTTTTTTTTTTTTTCACTTTTATCATTCCTTCTATTTTGTTTAAACGCTCTCTCTCTATATATATATTGTGAACAGATAATTCTTTTTTTAAGGTGATACATATATATGAGACGAATTAAAGCAGTTATTCTCCAATTTAAGAGTTAAGCTATTTTTTTTAAAATAATATCTTCTTTACTGAGTACTGTTATAAAAGGAATGAGCTTACAACAAGAAGTGTCTTTATCCCCATTGTTCAATTTAACGCTTTTTATGAATTACACACCTTTGGTTTTACCATTTTAATGTTCTTTGTCTACTTAGATATCTAAGCGTTTATTTATTCATACCTTATCAGTATAATGATTTAAGCTGTTTATATGATGCTGTTGATCGGCTAAAAGATTTGTAGAGAGGAGGTCTTATATAAGCCACGCTGACGCATATGCGCATATAACCATGCAAACATAATAAGCACAATGCACTGCTTAGTACTATTTTAAATAATAAAAAAACTTACAAATAGATGTTTTACAAAATTGTTAACAAACTGCAATTTTTATGTATCGTTTTGTTTTTCCATTTTTTCTACTGCATGTTCATTTTTATTCTTTTTTTTTTTTTTTTTACTTTTACGTTACCGCTGATGTTCATATTGATGTTCATGTTCATGTTTATGCTAGTTTTGTTTGCTTTGTTTGTTTCACTTGTTTTCTTTCTTTTTTTTTTTAAATTTTATCACCACGCTTAGGAGATCACTGACAAGAAATGAGAATGTTCGTTCCAGCCCTGACGATTTATAATTCTCAATTTTTCACATGTACATATATATGTATATTCACTTTGCTGTTTCGTACCTAACAAGGACTGTAATAAGCTCCTACGGCATTTTTGGATGAACATTTTTTAAAAAAAATATAAATAGCATTATGCATATTTTTTTATTTTTTTTTTGTTTTCATATGGAGTAATGTATGTAACTTACTTTTTCATTTCATTTTTCCTTTATTATTGACTTGTGCATATGTACAGAGAGGAATATATATGTGCGAACGTGCTTATGTACGTATATATATATATATATATATATATATTATGAATATTACATGTGTATATTCCCGCACAAATATACTTACATGTGTATATATGCCTTTTTCGTATACCCGCAAATATATCTGCGTAGGAAAAAAGAAAATAGCACGTAAACTAATTTTAAACGTTCTTTAACTTTGTATTTTTTTGGTTATTCCCCAATTTTTCTTAGCTGTTTGTTTTTATTAAATCTATTTTATTAAATCTATTTTATTAAATCTATTTTATTTATTTTTATTTATTCTATTTTTTATTTTTTTATTTTTTTTTTATTTTTTTCTATATCTCAGTTATGACCTTAAAAAATAAGGAGTACCATTTTTTTGCAGCAAGCAGTAAACGAGCACACAAGGATACGCAAGTCCAAGTACATGTGCGTGCATAGGTATACATACGTATCCATACATATACACATACGTAAACACATGTAAAACACAAGTACATATATGTGTGCGAATGGGGTATATATAATATAAAGAAATTATTTCTCTTCGCGGTATCCTTGTGTTTTTAATGCAGCAAAAAAAAAAAAAAAAAAAAAAAAAAAAGGAAAAGGAAAAGGAAAAGCTGCAAATAGAGGGAGATCGTTTGCTACTGTTTGAAAAATAGGTTAACGCTCTTTTACTCTTTTGCTCTTCTACGTGGATGATCATTTGTTCGTTTGTTCATTTGTTCATTTGTTCGTTTGTTCATTTGTTCGTTTGTTCATTTGTTCGTTTGTTCATTTGTTCGTTTGTTCATTTGTTCGTTTGTTCGTTTAATCGTTTGTTCGTTTAATCGTTTGTTCGTTTGTTCGTTTAATCGTTTGTTCGTTTAATCGTTTGTTCGTTTGTTCGTTTGATCGTATGTTCGTTTGTTCGTTTGTTCGTTTGATCGTATGTTCGTTTGTTCGTTTGTTCGTTTGATCGTATGTTCGTTTGATCGTTTGTTCGTTTTGTGGTGTTTGTTTTATTATGTTCATTTTGTTCATTCTGTGTATTTTTTTAATTAATTTTTTATTTTTCTTTTACTGCTCCTTGTGTGGGGTTAAAGGGACTGTAAATGCTGACATACATTATTATACTTGCCTATTTACATGAATTAGTGCACATAGGACGAAAAAAAGCATTTTTCCATTTTTTTGAGCAACAAGAATAAAATGAATACATGTGAAAGCCTGGGGGGAGGTAATGGGGTGAAGGAGTTGAATGTTAAGAAAGGAAGTGATCATGCTAAAGGAGAGTGCAATAAAAATGAGCATGCCTCAAACGAGCAAGTGATAAATGAACAAGATGAACAGAGCGAGAAGAGCGAAGGGAGTGGAAGAAGCGAAAGAAGTAGAAGTAGTGATAGGAGCAAACGAAGCGAAAGAAGTAGAAGTAGTGATAGGAGCAAACGAAGCGAAAGAAGTAGAAGTAGTGATAGGAGCAAACGAAGCGAAAGAAGTAGAAGTAGTGATAGGAGCAAACGAAGCGAAAGAAGCATGATAAACGAACAAAATAGTAGGGGCCAGGCCTGCGAGGCGCGGACGAAGAAGCTACTGTTAGACGATGATGTTAACATAAATAAAATCGTTGAGAAGATGTCAAAGGAGGACCCACAAGCACTAACGAAGATTTACAATTTAATGAAAAATAATAATTGTTTGAACTTTTACCCATTGTTGACACCATATCATAATATAGAAAAAATTGTCGATATATTAATAGAAGAAAATTATGAACACGAGAACACGTGGTGTGTACATTTTGATGCATCTTTTATTTCTCAGTTGCTCTATGAAGGGTTCATACCTGTAGCTAGTAAACAGAGAATATATAGAGTAGAAAATTATGAAACGATTATATATAAAGAATGTTTATTAATACCAAAGATACACTACATTAGATCATGTATGCATCCAAGTGAAATACATATTTCTAAAAAAGCTAGAAAGAAATGTAAACATTTTTATATAACTGTAGACAAAGATTTTGATGGAGTTATAGAAGGAATCGTAGAAAAACATGGCAAGAATTGGCTTTACCCATTCGTACAAAAAGAATTTAAAAAAATTTTTGAAAAAAATATTATTTATAAGAATGTACAGATGCATTCTGTAGAGTTATGGTTTGAAGATAAATTAGTAGCTGGAGAAATTGGCAATACTGTTGGGTCTGTATATACTAGTTTAACTGGTTTTCAAAGGAAAAGCTGTGCTGGCACAATTCAGTTATGTGCATTAGCTAAGTTATTAGAATTCCAAAATTTTCAATTATGGGATCTCGGCATGTTATTACCATATAAAAAAGAAATTGGATCAAAAGAAATACCAATGAAAGAATTTTTCAATAAACATAGAACGTTTAAACATCAACATGCAGAGTTCAAGGTGCCTTTTAAGGATAAGCTTAATTGCAGTGTACTTATTAAAGGAATCGGTATGGACGAAATAGCGAAAGATGACGGAGGGTCCAAGTAGGTAAGCATAAATGCACACAAACATAAGTACGTACTCAAAATGCATGTACATATGCATACTTCTAATTATCATGTAAGATGGGCACACAAGGGAAAACCATACATGTTTCGAAAAATTGGCACGAATACAACGACCTATATTTGGAAAGGAATCTAACTAAAACAAATGAATGTTCAGTGAGGCATATTTAAAATGTGTAAAAAGATGTAGAGACAATAAAAATTGCCTCCATATTTTTTTTTTTTTTTTTTTTTTTTTATATATAAAAAAGAAAAGTCATCTCCGCGAATCTCGCGCTTGTATGTAACGTGCCAATCGCGTTGATTTGGTACGCATACGCATATTGCGTATACATGTACACACATGTACATACACTACCATATGTACACGTGTGTGCGTTTATGTGTGTACATGTGCACACATATGGGCGCTCATTTTTTTTTTTTTTTTTTTTTTTTTTGCTACTTGCATGTTTATTTTTATAATTTTTCAATTTGTAACACTAACTGGCGTGAAGAAATGTCCGGAGGAGCGTGGGATCATCACATGCGCACAAATAATACTCATGATTGATTATAACTCATTTCCGCCCCTTTCAATTTTTCATGCTTCATCCATATTACTGATGCATTTACTGATGCATTTACTGATGCATTTACTGATGCATTTACTGATGCATTTACTGATGCATTTACTGATGCATTTACTGATACACCTTTTTGTAAATCAAAAAAAATGATGGGCAAATTAATACAAGTGCACAGGTGCGACGCGCAAACTGTCGTGTACTGCTTTTGCTCCTTTTAGCACATTTTAATGTTCATCATGCTTTAGCGTCCAGCATACTTCAACGTTTAACCCATTTTAACTTTTGCCCTCCTTTTAACCTATTTTAATTTTTTTATTTCCCTTTTGCTGCGTTATATAACTTTTAAATTTGAAAGCCAAAATGGGAAAACGGTAAAAAAAGTATAACAAAAATTAAGAAGAATAAAAAATAAAATATGAAAAAAAAAAAAATAAAAAAAAAAAATTCAAAATGGCTATTTATACTGACCAAGCAAGGTAATTCGAGACTTTTCTATTTCTTTCAAAGTATGTAATACCTTATTGGGAAAAAGAGTGTTAAACTATGCGTTTACAATTTATAAGAGCATAAAAGGGTAAAGCGAAAAATGGTAAAGTGTTATGCTTACAAGTGTTAAGCCTCAAAACACTCTTCATTCAAAATAAGTAAATATTTTATATACAAAAATAAGCAATAAAGAGAGTATACCAAAATAAAAATAAAATAAAATAAAAATTGTAATATGACAAATGTATTATAAACTTAATAATTTTTTGAAAACACCGTTGGGGTGTTGATACTATATGTATGGGTAATACCCAAATATATTTGTTTATAATATATTCATAATTTTCCGAAAAACTTCTACATTTTTAAAAATTTTATAGAGTTTATATATATATATATATATATATATATGTGTATTCCATGGAGCATTTTTTTTCGTTTAAGTAAGAAATTGAGTATTGTTTTCTCACACTGTTGAAGGGGAAGCGCGTATGAGGAAATAGAGTACTACTGTGAAGGAACTACCTTCGAAAGAGGTCCTTTCAAAATTGGCACGTACGAAATTCCCCCTACGTGCTGTTGGATGTATGAACTACGTAAGGACTCGTTGAACGGAACGAAGCAAGAAAATGATTTTGGGGGATTACCTTAATATTTTAAAACAGAAGGCAGGTAAGTTTTCCTATTGGTATAGGACGTCAAGTATAGGTCATCGAAATTTTGTGTGGTTATTTGTTGGGTGTTTTTGTGGATATGTATATGGAAAAATTGAATATATAAAAAAGAAAAAGGGTAAGGGTATATATGGGGATCTAATATATGTTGATGAGTACATAGTTGACAATAAAAATATAAGAAATTTTGAGGCAAACTATAACAAATTAAATATTCATTCCTTTAAGAATAAAGGGTATGAGTACACAAAACTGTTTAAAGCAATAAATTGGGATAACTCACCATTAAGTTATCTTCAGTTAAGGTTATGGAGAAACAAAGACTCCTATGACGAATATATTAAAAGTAAAAATATTATGGACTTATTTAAAAATGTTCAAAGAGAATGCGTTTTTCACTCCTCCGATAAGTACGAAACGATTGTGGACGACTCTATTGTTCGCCTAATTCCGTAGCAAGATGGATTTTTCGGCCAGACGTACGCGCCTTATGAGCAAGTACGCTTACATGTAAGCACGTGTATATGTTCATATACATGTACATATGAGCCATATATACATATGAGCATATACATGTACCTATATATATATATATATATATATATATATATATACAACTACAGCTTTAATGGCTTCCTTTTTTTTTTTTTTTATTTCTTAAAAAGTAGAAAAAAGGGGACAAACCACCAATCTACATGCTGACGTAGAAAATTTTGCTTTATTTTAAATAACTATCTACATATATTACATTTAAAAAAAAAAAAAAAAATTAATAAATGATAACTTTTATTTGTTTTAAATTTGACCTTTTTAAAAGGTACCATAATTCGTATGTACATGTTAATATATACATATATGTATAAATTATAAACGTAAGTAGTAAAAACGTATATTTTACGTTTATACATATATACTACATGTGTCAGTTACGAGAAGCAACTTCACTCCTTTTTCTTCATTAAATTTTGCTATTTATTACTACCTCCTCACTTTCATATTTTATTTTATTTTATTTTATTTTATTTTATTTTTTTTGTCTTTTTCTGAACAAACTTTGTGTTAATAAAAAAAAAAAAAAATCAATTCTTCCTTCCTTTCAATTTTTGGAAAACAAATATTGTTCAGTGGAGTGTGCTTTGCTTGAATTTGTTTTCTTTCACTTAAGTGAATAAATACATATGTGTACGTAAATAAACAAAAAAAAAAAAAAAAAAAAAAAAAAAAAAAAAATTTTACTTAGTGCAATAGTGTTCTTTCATCTTTTCATAACATGATAGCTATTACGAATGAAATGAAGGTATCTATGTTATGTTCCTACAAGTAAAAATAAAAAAAAAAAAAAAAGAAAAAAAAGTAGGACTCACCTTCCAGTTATATACTGTTTGTAATAACATTCTACTAAGAAAGGTGGGGCAGCATACACATAAAATATAAAAATATATGTATTGTACATATGTATGTAAGAGCATGTATATATGAAACACGTCCTTAATTCACAATTCTTCTACATCATAATAACACTAGGCGGCGTATGCGGGGCATATATATTGAAGAAATTACTAAGGATATACCGTCAATTAGTACGTACATATACACACATATGCAACACATACTTACTGAAAGTATATGAAAAATGGACCATCGAAGAACAACATGTTGGTGCTTACAGTAGAGCATTACTAGAAAACACACGCTTTTCATGCTTTGTAATGAAACAAAGAAACAAGAGAGGGGCTTTAATTTTTTTTATTCGTATGCATAAGTAAATACATACATATATATATATATATATATATATATATATATATATATATATATATATATATATATGTACATTTATACATCCGACATATATAAAAAGCATAAAAAAAAAAAAAAATAAATTAAAAATAGTAAAAATAAGATAAGATAGAATAATATAAAGTGTAGTGAATTGATGAGATACCACGTGAAGTACAGTAGAAGTTTTCAATTTGTGCTTCTCTAACGCGCACCTAAATAGCATACCGATGGACATATTAAAACCCGCAATTATATATATATATATTTATACATGTGCTATAATATATTTATACTTATATGTACATTTATATATACATACATATAAATACACTTGTATATGTACATGCCTTTGTACGACCAACGTATGGGAGTATATCATCTACCAACTATTTTTTAAGTTATAACATAATAGGAATTATTAACATGCTTTTTTACATAATATTTTATTTTTTTTTCTTTTTTAGAATTTACGGTAAATTAATATTTCATTTTACAGCTCAATTTTATATTTTCCAAAAAAAAAAAAAAAAAAAAAAAAATTGAAAAACACTTTGTCGTAAAACTTTTACCTTTTAAATGGGCCCTTAATTTTATGTTATCTTGTTTTCTTATATTATATTTTGTTTAATTAAATTATATTCTGTTTAATTAAATTATATTCTGTTTAATTATATTTTGTTTGATTTTGTTTGATTTTGCTTTATTTTGCTTTATTTTGCTTTATTTTGTTTTATTATATGTTTTTTTTATTTTATTTTAATTTATATTTTTTTGTCCCTTAAAAGGTTTATTAAAATTTTGTAAAATTTTAAATTATTCTACATATATATATATATACGTATATGCGTGTATATGTTATGCCTTTTGTATGTAAATAGAAAATGGGAAAGGTGAGCGAGTCATAAGAGTGTTCTTTTGTACGTGCTTCAGTATGTGCTTATATATATGTTTTTGTATGTACGCTTATAAGCATGTATATCCTGGATATGTATGCTCATAACTGAGGAGTAGCAAAAAAGAAGGAAAAAAAAAAAATATATATAAAATTCGTTTCTACAAAGGAACGCTACTTATATTTTGAGTCTGCATAGTGTAGTGAGGGGATGAACGAAAAGAGCATAATGCCGCTAAGGCGCAGCAATGAGAAGCAGCTTAGCAAAAAATGAATGCGTTAAATGAGCGTATGTGTACACATGGGCTTGTATATACAAATATATCTGTACATACACATACACATATATATATATATATATATATCTGTGCATGCGTGAATGTATGCAAAACCCAATCACATGCTCACCGTTGCCGACGTTTCCATTCCTTCCTCCTAGGATTACTATTCCATTTTGGGAGTTAGCAAAGACTGTACAACAAATGACCTAAAGAAAGCGTACCGAAAGATGGCCATGATGTGGCATCCAGATAAACATAAAGATGTGAAATCAAAAAAAGAAGCCGAAGAAAAATTTAAAAATATAGCTGAGGCATATGATGTTTTATCCGATGAGGAAAAAAGAAAAATTTATGATACATATGGTGAAGAGGGATTAAAGGGTTCTATACCTACAGGAGGAAATACTTATGTTTATAGCGGAGTTGATCCGTCTGAATTGTTCAGTAGAATTTTTGGTTCTGATAGTAATTTTTCATTTACTTCAGCCTTTGATGAAGATTTTTCCCCTTTTACTACTTTTGTCAATATGACTTCGAGGAAGGCAAGACCTAACACCACCACAAGTTAGAGCGAGCATGCGAGCATACGTTCATACACGCATATACACATATATATGTACACACTCATATACGTACACAATCATATACGTACACACTCATATACGTACACAATCATATACGTACACAATCATATACGTACACAATCATATACGTACACAATCATATACGTACACAATCATATACGTACACACACATATATTTGTATATATGCTTATGTACATGTACGTATACATGCTGTTGTGCTGTACGTGCCCGTGTAGTATGTAAGACAAAGTTAAGGAAGACGGTTAAATTTGAGTATTGCGTCAACCGAGCTTTGTTTTTCCATCTTCGTTTGTTAAGAAGTGAAAGCATATAAATATTGCACGTTGTTGTATTTGTTCATATGTGGCAGTAATTACTTGCATCTGTTTGCATTGGCCCACATGTATGTATTCATATGAAATATCCTCTCCCCATTATAGATATAAACTCGAACAACTACAACAAACCCGCAACGTATGAAGTGCCGCTATCCCTCACGTTAGAAGAGTTATATAATGGATGTAAAAAAAAATTAAAAATAACAAGAAAAAGATTTATGGGTACAAAGAGCTATGAAGATGATAACTACGTTACAATTGATGTAAAAGCAGGATGGAAAGATGGTACTAAGATAACATTTTATGGTGAAGGAGATCAAGTTTCACCTATGTCACAACCAGGTGATCTTGTATTTAATGTTAAAACAAAAACACATGATCGATTTTTAAGAGATTCGAATCATTTAATTTATAAATGTCCTGTTCCGCTAGATAAAGCTTTAACAGGATTTCAGTTCATTGTAAAATCGTTAGACAATAGAGATATAAATGTTAGGGTAGATGATATTGTTACACCGAAGACTAGAAAAATTGTATCAAAGGAAGGTATGCCTTCTTCAAAGAATCCAAGTGTAAGAGGCGATTTAATTGTAGAATTTGATATTGTATTTCCAAAAAGTTTAACTAGCGAAAAGAAAAGAATAATTAGGGAAACGCTAGCTGACACCTTTTAACAAAAAAAAAAAAAAAAAAAAAAAAAAATTTGAGTGACTATATATGTACATACATGTATGTACATATGTAAATATAATTATATAAATATAAATATATATATAGGGACAGTAGGACTGTTGCGTGCATATGTTGCACAAGGAGAGATTTCCAGGTTGGGTCAGGTTTCTGGACAAAGCTGAATTGAATTTGAGTTGTAAAAAAGATATATTATAGAGTTAACGCCGGAGGAGAGTGGACGTGTTGGAGGTACGTAGATCGAGATTGGATATATTTAATTTGAAAACTTGCACCCGATGTGCAACATTTATAAATTCTAAACACTCGTCAACAAGTAACGGAGTGAAGAAACAGTCTTTTTCAGACGTTTATTTGTATGTTGTATGTACATATAATTACAAGTAAATGTATGTATATGTGTATGTATATGTACATATAATTATAAGTAAATGTATGTATATGTGTATGTATATGTATGTATATGTATGTATATATATATATATATATATACACTGTACATAGTTGAATGTTAGAATAAGTTAACCTCAAGTAAAAGTATTCAAGTATATGAAGTAGTATTACACTGTACGAAGCAGTTACGGGGGTATATCATTTTTGCAATTTTTCATGTGTAGAAAAAAAGGATATATTACATGATATGATGCTATATTGCACTCTGTTGTGACATGTTATATATGTGCACTGATAATTAAAGGCCTTTTTTTTTTTTTTTTTTTTTTTATCCTTTTGCATATCGAAATTTTAAATTCTGTAAGTTTTAAACATTTTTTTATGCATGGCTTTTTATCTGTTATGTTTATCATAACGTGGAAAAAAAAAAAAAAAAAATCGCACACAAGTGTGTATGTATAAGTATGCATATATGTATGCATATATATATGTATGTGTAATATATATATATATATATGTACGTACAGGTTTATACATATGCATATGTGTTTGTTTATGTTGTAAGTATAAAAATGATGACCACAAAAAAGGTAAGTTTCCATTTCCACAATTTTACAAGCTCTCTTTGTGTTCTTGTTTCCTTTTTACTTTTTTTTAGCTCCACGTCTTTTCTATTACTTTACTTATTTCATTCCACCGCATCATTTCATTTATTCATTTCTCCTCCTATTATGTATATCCCGTTTCACTCATTAACGTACACAATTTTTTTACCTTATTTGACTTTCCAAATTTTTTAAAAGTTAACAATATAGTTTCATAAAAAAAAAAAAATAAATCAAAATATAATAAAATAAATCAAAATATAATAAAATAAATCAAAATATAATAAAATAAATCAAAATATAATAAAATAAATCAAAATATAATAAAATAAATCAAAATATAATAAAATAAATCAAAATATAATAAAATAAATCAAAATATAATAAAATAAGTCAAAATATAATAAAATAAATCAAAATATAATAAAATAAATCAAAATATAATAAAATAAGTCAAAATATAATAAGGAAAAACAAAGTAAACCAAAATGAAATGAAGCAAAACGAAATAAAGAAAAACATAAGAAATAAAAATATAATATACAAAAGTAAAATAGAGCAAAATAATATTATAAACACTTGCAAATTAACTGATCAGCTTTATATACTCCTCGTACGAAGAACTTCCGTTGTGTCTAAAAATATTATCTTCTTTGTTTGAAAAAAAGCGACATAATTTTCTGAACATGTTCATTGGTAAAAACTGATCCCAGTAGGACGATTTTAATGGATTTACTAAAAGATCAAGTGATAGCAAACCAACTAAACCAAAGTAAACAAAAAATCGTAGAGATTCACACTGCTGTTTGAAGTCATGATACGTGTACGCTTTTTTGTGAAAGTAGTCCATGGCGTATTCGAGGTTCTTCCTCACCTATATGGGGGTGCGGAGAAAAAAAAAAAAAAAAAAAAAAAAAAGAGCTGTTACGCGGGAATACATTTACATGACGTATGCAGGAAAAAAGTGACAACCCAAAAAAGACTGTTCATCGTACTTCGTAACTAGCATGAAATTTTGATATAATTCTTCTAAGTTATCGATACACTGAATAATTTTTTTTATTTTTTTTTTTTTTTTTTTTTTTTTTTTTTTTTTTTTTTTTTTTTTTAATAATAACATTTGTTGGTAAGGGTCCCCTGACTGTGTTTCCTAAAAACCTCCTCTGATTTTTATAAAAAAAATTTGCAAGTCTGTTCATGTTGCGACTGTTCATGTTTGGAGATAGCGATATTATATAGAGACTAATAGAATATTATTCAAGTGAAGCAAAAAAAAAGGAAAGCAAAAGGAGAGAAGAAAAGTGGAAAAAGTAAAGAGTAAAAATTAAAAATTAAAAAGTAAATCAAAAAAGAACTTGATATTCCAATTTTCTTTATTCTTTTTTTTTTTTTTTAATTCGGGGTCTGGAATGTTCGTTTATGCCATGATTACACCTTAACATTTTTCGTCTTCTTTCCCTACTTGACAATTTTTTTAATTTTTGACGATATCTGATGAACAAATCTGAAAGAAGGGGAAAACAAAGTATTCAATTGTACAAACAGTAGCATTGCTATTTTTTTTTCCCCTTTTTTTTTCTTTTTTTTTTTTTCTTTTTTTCCTTTTTTGCCTATACGTATGTTATTATAATTTTTTACTTGTTCGGCCAGAAACCAGGGAATTTAAATATATGCGGCTCCTGCTCAGAAGGTAAAATTTCTTTCTGATACGAATTCCGGAAAAACCTAACGGGTTAAGGAAAAGCGTAAGGCAGAAAAAAAAAAAAATAATAAATATAATGAAGCACAGTATAATGCAGCACGATATAATATAGCACAGTATAATGCAGCACGATATAATATAGCACAGTATAATGCAGCACGATATAATATAGCACAGTATAATGCAGCACGATATAATATAGCACAGTATAATGCAGCACGATATAATATAGCACAGTATAATGCAGCACAATATAATAAAACAAAACAGCGTAAAACCATCCTTTTAAAGGAACTCTTATAACATTACACAGGTCATAAAAGCTACGATATGTATACGCATATATGCTGTTCCCTTGTGCACCTGTTATACACACAAATTTTTACGCTTGTAACCTTTGCATAAAATATACCTCATTAAATATATTGCACACAGGTATCACAAGCAACACAATTAATATGCTCCTTATATGTATATGTACTTGGAAATGTTCACTCATTGTAAGAACAAAAAAAAAAAGAACAAGGGCGGAAGGAAAAAAAGAGGAAAAGGGAACAATCAAACGAAGGTAACTTCGCCCATTTTCTCTTTTTTTTTTTTTTTTTTTTTTTTTTTTCCACATACATTTGTATATATTTATACATGTATATATAAATATGAAATGTTATTCTTTCTACGTGCTCTCACACACCTACTATGTTAATGTACATACATATGCTACGTTCGGTTTGAGGAAAAAAAAAAATTAAATAAAAAAATAAAATAAAATATATGAATGTAAGTCTTACCATTCTCTCCTTTTTAGCCAGTTTCCTACTAATTTATCAAAAAAAATTGTATTCCTTCTTTTTCTGCACTTGCTAAGACTTCTCCTTTTTTTCGGCACAGCCATAATACACACAAGAAATGGGAAAAACGTATATGGGAAGAAAATGCCACAACAACAAGTCAAAAAATTTGATTTTGGATATTTACTCCACACGCGTTTACTCGCACATATATACACATATATATGAATGCATACAATTACATACGCTTACATACGATTACATACGATTACATATGTTTACATAGGCTTACATACGATTACATATGTTTACATATGTTTACATAGGCTTACATACGATTACATACGATTACATACGATTACATACGATTACATAGGCTTACATAGGCTTACATAGGCTTACATAAGCGTATATACCCTTACATATGCTTACATAAGCGTATATACCCTTACATACTCATACTTAGGCGTCGACGGCATGCGCGTAAGCAAAGTTACGCACATACACATGCGCTCGGTGCTCATCGCTCAGTGATAAACGATCAACGGTGCTTAAAGTTGTATTAAAAATTAATAGTATATTTCACATAGGCATGAAGGAAATTCTACGTGGGTATTCAAATATTGTTTACCTTAACAAGCACGTAAAGGAAAAGGAAAAATATGTAAATTGCTACAGGATTGTGAAAACGATAAGCGAGGGTAGGTTTTAATATTAAAGCGAAAAGGGCAGGAAAAAAAAAAAAAAAAAGAGGGAAATAGAGAAAAAAAAAAAGGGAAAAATCGAAAGTACGATAAAAAGAAAAAAAGAAAAATCGAAAGTACGGTAAAAAGAAAAAAAGGAAAAATCGAAAGTACGATAAAAAGAAAAAAAGGAAAAATCGAAAGTACGATAAAAAGAAAAAAAGAAAAATCTTTATGTGCCAATTTGAGCTCGAAAACGATGTGTACATGTTTGTCATGGCAATGCACTGCGAGTAAGGCGCATCATGTAAAGCACATCGAGCAAAACACTTTGCGTATGCACTTAAAAATGTTAGTAAGATAATAGCATATACACATATTGCGTAAGCTGTAGCCACACGCTTTAAATTGTTACTTGTAACAAACGCTAATATGTGAAAAGAAGTAACACTACTACACGTACTGCTATACGTACTGCTATACGTACTGCTATACGTACTGCTATACGTACTGCTATACGTACTGCTATACGTACTGCTATACGTACTGCTATACGTACTGCTGTACGTACTGCTATACGTACTGTCCTATGTACTGCTGTACGTACTTCTATACGTACTGCTATACGTACTTCTATACGTACTGCCCATCGTTTTACACCTCCTTTTAGGCAAGTTCAGCAAAGTAATACTTTGCGAAAAGGATAATAAGGAGCTATATGCACTGAAAAAATATGATAAAAAATGTTTAGAAAACAAAAGGGAGTTTGAATTTAGCAAGAGTAATAATAAGATCGTTATAAAATCAAAATACGATGACTTAAAAAAGGAACTGCAAATTTTAATGGACATAAAAAATGAATATTGTTTAACATGCGATGAAATATTAACGAATTATGACGAAGTATATATTGTAAATAAATATATGGAAAATGAGAGCATATTAAAATATGAACAATTTTTTTTTGTTTTAGATAAAAATGAGTCAAGTTTTATTCCTTTATCTGTTATAAAATGCATCGTAAAAAGTATATTAAAATCATTCTTTTACATACATAAACAAAAAAATATATGTCATAGGGATGTTAAGCCATCAAATATATTAATGAGTAAAAATGGTTTAGTTAAATTGGAGGATTTCGGGGAATCGGAATATATGACTAATAACATGATCAAAGGCACTAAGGTAAAAGAATGCACAGATATAATCTTGTAAATTTTAAGTATTTATATATGAGTGATACTGGGACATGCAGAATAGCTTTTACCAAATTTATATTATTTTATTTTTTATTTTTTTTTTTGCGTCTTCTATTATAATAAATGGGTCTTATATGAAGCGGTTCAGTTAAGAACAATGAGGTGCATTATAATGTGCTGTAATACGGTGTAATATGCCAATACTGGTGTAATACGCCCATACTGGTGTAATATGCCAATACTGGTGTAATATGCCAATACTGGTGTAATATGCCAATACTGGTGTAATATGCCAATACTGGTGTAATACTTTTTTTTTTTTTTTTTTTTTTTTTAAGGGAACGTACGAATTCATGCCACCAGAATTTTTTACAAGCCTGACTAGTTACTCCGGTGAGAAGACGGATATATGGAGCCTGGGCATTTGTATATTTGCTTTATTTTATCGTGTCCTTCCATATACTCATAACAATTCGCTAAACGAGCTATTCCACGATATAGGAAAAGGTGAAATAAAATACCATGTTCAGAGGAATTACTTCCTAACTGAAATTACAAAAAATAAGTCAAATCGTTGCATGGACTATTTATCGAATGACGATATAAACTTTTTAAAAAAATTTTTAAAAAAAGATCCGAACGAAAGATTCAACGATGAAGAGGCTCTGGTAAGACGTGCAAAGTAATTAACAAGTGAGCACTCGAGGAAGCAGTCGACGCAACAATCGAAATAGCAAATGGGGATATGTATCATGTGTAATGTGAACGTGTTTACTACATGTGTTCTCGTATATATATATATATATATATATATATATATATATATATATATATATAGGTATACGTATGTATACGTGTGTATACATTTGTGTGTATTCATGCGATCGTATTCAATTTACCCTTTCTAGAAACACAGCTGGCTACGCAACACGGACTACAAGTGCCTTGAAGTGTATGCAAAGGAAGTTTATAAAAAGAAGAATAAATTATAGTTTTGAATAAAAAGAATTCTTCAACCGTTCTAGCTCCCTAAGGTCTATGTAACACGCTCCTTTCATTTTGATCAGTGCATCTATCTACATAGAGTTAGAATTGAGTGGATGTGTGTTCATGTGTTCATATATTCGCGCAAGTTAGAATATGTACGTATGTATATTTATACATGTTCTCATTCATACATGTTCTCATTCATACGTGTTCTCATTCATACGTGTTCTCATTCATACGTGTTCTCATTCATACGTGTTCTCATTCATACGTGTTCTCATTCATACGTGTTCTCATTCATACGTGTTCTCATTCATACGTGTTCTCATTCATACGTGTTCTCATTCATACGTGTTCTCATTCATACGTGTTCTCATTCATACGTGTTCTCATTTACGCATGTTCTAATTCATGCATGTTCGTGTGACTGTATACACAACCGAATGAGGCGCGGTTCCTTCGCACCTTTATGCTTACTTGGGATAGGGATGGAAGTCTAAATCTTTTTCTGTGTAGGTGAACGAACTTTATATATCTATATAATAGCTTAATTAATAATTTATGTGCCTGCAAATAAATGTTCTTGGAGTCTTTATAAGCATCTATATCTGTTGAGCAAAACAGTGCCTCTATTTCCCCTTCTTCAAATGATGATAATTCTTTTTTTATGTTATTTATGTTTTCTTTATGTTTTTCAAAAAAGTCATAAAGCAAATATAGCGATCTGCTTATATCACAGAGTGCACTTACGACTTTTTTCATTTCGATGAAGCACGCGCTTCTGTTGCTTAGGACGGTGCAGTAATAAACATTTTTCTCACTACAAAAGAGAAGCACATGCGAAAATATGCACATGTTTATACATGCACATATGCGTAGGTATATATATGCATGTACATAAGTGTATGTGTACAATGATGTACATATGAGTAAGTCTGTATATATATATATATATATATATTTATATTTATATGTGTAAAGTGCTATCGGGGGGGGGTTGGTATATCGAATATATTGAAGCATGGGGCATATAATAGTTTTACACGGGGAAAAGTGCATCTATGTGAACATGAAGTTGCAGCAACATGCATATCCATAGGTGTCCATTTATTTATATGAGGACGTTTTATACGTTTTATTTAAAGTACATGAGGCTGCTATCAGTGGGAAACCACTAGCGGTTCTTGAGTCATGCGGAATAATTTGTTTTGTTTTGCATGTTTTTTTTTTTTTTTCTCTCCCTCTCTCTCTCTCTCTCTTGCTTTCTCGTTTTCTCTTTTTTTCGCGTTGTTATTTTCCTTTTTACCTTTCGCATCGTCTGGCTATCTCGTTGTACAACTCCACAGCTGAGTAGAACTTCTTTTCGGAAAAGAGAGTATCTGCTCTATATTTTAAAAAACTCATGCTGGAGTTAGTAAAATTAATTTTAGTTTTTTTGAGCTCCTTTTGAATAAAGACAGGTAGATAAAAACTATTGGACATAAATAAATCTTTAAAATGAATAAAAAAAAGTTTTATATCATTACATATATCATTATAATGTACACGAAATTTATCTTGAGTCATATCCTTTTTGTTGTTCTTCATCTGATTGTTCAGAACATTGTAATTTTGCTCCTTCTCTTTAAAATCATATACTTCTTCAATTAAGAAATTGTTTTTATATTTCTCTTTTTCAAATAATATATTTTTTTCCTTCTCTTTTATTTCATTGTTATTATTAAAAAACAAGAATTTTTCTTTTTCATTTTTAGAGCACAGGTCCATCAGTTCCTTGCTTACCTTGATATCTTTCTCTTTTGTTTTGTTAGAATTTGTATCTACCTCCTTTTTTGCACTTGTTATATCGGGTAGATTGCTTTGTTCAACGTACATACGGTAATGTTTCTTGCTGTTGTGTGTTTGCTGCATGTTATCCTGCGCATGTGCCTTTGCTTCTGCGTTTGTGTCTATTCTTTTGGCGTTCATCCCCTTCATAATCCTTTTCTCATTATACATATGCAAATACTTCTTGTAATTATCCACATCGTTCAAGGCGTTATATGCTTCACATATCCTGTAGTAACTCTTCAGGTTGTCTTCATCCAATTTTCTTGCCTTCAGTGCATCTTCTAAGCTCTTATCATAACGACCTATTCTTTGATAAAAAAAAGAAAAAAGGAAAAAGGAAAAAGGAAAAAAAAGATAAATACAGACCGTTTGTTATGTTTGCCACGTTTTTACTTTGCCCTTCCCACCAGCATACAATACCCTAATGTTTATATCTCTATGTTCATGCCGTTATGTTTAAGTGTTACTTAAAGTATGCCAATGATCTGTTGGTATACAGGATAGACGACTCCGGTGAGTAGTTTATGCTCCTCGTATAGTGAAAAATAGAGAGCTATAAAAAAAAAAAAAAAAATAAATAAAAATAAAATTTTTTTACAAAATGCAAAAATGAGGCAAGTGTACACAAGTAAAGATGCATACATAAAGGTATATTACATGAACAGATAAGTAAAAACTATATAAAAGAAAATACATAACAAAATCATTTTTTTTGAATACCTCATATTCACCCTTTTTAAATAAAGCATTTCCTTGCTCTTTCTCCTCCTCAGCTTTGAGCAGAGTGTCGATATCATTTTTCATCATAAAAGTAGGATGAAGCGAAGCAGTGGAATAAAACAAAAAAAAGAATATAACGTAGTAATAGGCAGTATAACGTAGTAATAAGCAGTATGACAAAGTGATAGTGCCTCACTATGAGTCAATTTGTAAAGTTAAAAAATCAGCAGTATTTCGCCGAACAATTATAAAAAGGAGCAGAAAAAAGAAGTATATAAAATATGATTCTACAAGTACACAGTAGTTTGAATGTGTTGGTGCCATTGCAAAAAAAAAAAAAAAAAAAAAAAAAAAAAAAAATTTAAACTTAAACTTAAACTTAAACTTAAATTTTACATTTCGACGTTTGAAGTATAAAGGGTGAAGCATATATTTTTAATTTGATAATTTGCGTTTTATATATGCTGGATATGTCAAATTTTAAAAAAAGTAATGACGTGAGGGGGGTTCAGCATTTTTTCGTAGGATGGGGGAGGGGGGTGAAATTTGTATAACATCCATTATGTTCTTATATATGTAAATAGTTCAGTAGATGCATGCAGGGAACAAAAAAAAGGTACACACAAACGAACGAATGAACAAATGAATATGTATGTGTGTATATAAACACGCAAACTGTGTAATTCTGTGAAGGAACATAAGAACTACTCCCCGTATAAGAATCAGAAAGAAAAATATATATAAATAAAATGTACATATAAAGCACACGAATAGGACGCACGAACAGGACGCACGAACAGGACGTACGAACAGGACGTACGAACATGTGTGCAAAATAAAATCGAAAGGGTGAGTGCAAAGCCCCTATTTATATTTTCTCTTCAGCTTAGCACTTTTTTCATAGATATCTTTCGTGCATAATTTTTTTTTTTCTTCACTCTGCACAGTACAATTATTACTATTTCTGTCATCAACTTCTGTTTTTGTCGTTTTGGGAAATTCGTTTTGTTCATCTGTGTCAATCATGGGATTTCTATCCTGTACATCTTTCCCCTCGATACATGGGTTTACAAAATTGAGTGGTTCACCTGCTTGTGAAAGGATGTTATCGCCCCCTTTTATTGCATATATTTCCTTTGCTAGGCTTTGCAAGTTCTTCTCAAGTGCGGTATTTTCCGATTTCTAAAAAAAATTAAGAAAAAGAGGAAGAAGAGGAAGAGAGGAAAAAGCAAGGATTAGGGTATATTATGGAAGATTCGATGCGTATAATGAACGAACAAAATTAAAGAATCACGGGCAAAAAAACAAGCATATGAAGGAGTGTATTTTGGCCCCTTACAATTGTGCATATCTTTGATTGCACACTGTTTATATGCTCCCGGAGTTTCTGCTCAGCTATTTGGGCGATCATTTCCCTATTTTTCTTTTTCTTCTCTAGTGAGCTTATAACGTTGTCTGAGTGGGAGTAACAATGGCGGTGTATGAAGGCACATAACGGATGTGCAAAATGGATATGCAAAGGTTAGAAGCCGCAAATATGCAGAACTTCAAAACCTATATGACGATGTGAAAAAAAAAAAAAAGAAAAAAAAAGCGGGATACAAATTCTGTTCTTCCTCTTCCCATTTATAATCCCCATTTCGAACAAAAATATATGTACAAAGTACATACACATAAATGAACATAAATAAACTATGCACTTTATTGTATGCATTACTTATATCGCAGAATAAAAATTCATAGTTGTGCTTCAAATACTTTACGTCGTTAAGTCCTTCGTCAATGTCCATGAGCAAGAAATTGTAGTAGCTATTTTTTATTTTGTTCTTGTAAATTTCCTCCCTTATTTTCTAAAAAGTGGAAAATGGGTATAAAGGAGAAGCAAACATGAGGGGAGGTTACATATATATGAGTCAATGTTTGCTAAGATGAAAAGAGATTAACACATATGAGTAGATATGTGCAAACATAGGCTTCTTCCAGCATGGCATGTGAAAAAAATAAGAACAGTTCAACAAAAAACAGTTAAAAGCGTGTGCTAAATATTACCGTGATATTTTTTTGCAATTCGAAGTTTTCAAGTATTATTTGATTGATATCTAAGATATGTTTCTGGATAACTTTTTTTTTTAGGAAAATATTCTTTCTCGAGTCAAAGTCGAACCCAATGACCTATAAAAAAAGAAATCATTTATTAACTCATATGTCCATTCATTCGTTTAGCGGCCTATTCGTTTAGTAATCAATTCGTTTAGTGGCCTATCCGTTTAGCGGCCTATCCGTTTAGCGGCCTATTCGTTTAGCGGCCTATTCGTTTAGCGGCCTATTCGTTTAGCGGCCTATTCGTTTAGCGGCCTATTCGTTTAGCGGCCTATTCGTTTAGCGGCCTATTCGTTTAGCGGCCTATTCGTTTAGCGGCCTATTCGTTTAGCGGCCTATTCGTTTAGCGGCCTATTCGCTTGTCTATTTTATTTTTTTCTTTTAATTCCGAAAGCTGCTGCCTCTTTTTATCGTACGTTTTCCTGTTTTTGCTCTACAAGGACATCGAAGTTCATGCACTCGTGCAGAAACTGCTTTTCAAAATTTTTTTTTTTTTCCGCCAAAAATTCGTTCATTTTTAGGTTATCCCTGTATTTCTAATTGCGAGGGATCAAATAGAAAAAAAAAGAAAAAGTAAAAATATATAAATGTAAATAAGTAAAAAAATGGAAAAGTAAAACACAATATATGCATGTGCTACGAATGAGGATCCAACTCCCAAAGAAGCTACCTCCTTTTTCACGTAGCTCACTCTCTATCTTTATCTCTCTCTTTATCTCCATCTTTATCTCTATCTTTATCTCCATCTTTATCTCCATCTTTATCTCCATCTTTATCTCCATCTTTATCTCCATCTTTATCTCCATCTTTATCTCCACCTCTATCTATCTCCCTTTTTTTTTTTTTTTTTTCTTTTTTCTTCTATACCTCTATCAGATAGTTTTTCTTATCTTGCAACGATTCCTTGTAAACCTGAGAGAAAGAAAAATGCTTTAACATGTAAGGAACACAGATGCGATTAATAGCGGAACTCCTTTCTGTGAGGGTAAACTTCCATTCCACTTAATCGACAGCACACTATTACGTATGTTACGCATTTTTTGCAAGTATAGTTGAATCGTTCATATGGGCAGGGATAAGTACAACACACCCCTTTCAAAGCTTGGTGAACTCTCGTACCTCCATCTGATCTAGGCTTCTCATCAAAAGTGTAAGCTCCTTTAAGTAATTGTCTACTTTAGTTTGTTTGTCTTCAATCCTTTTAATAATTTCTGTTTTATTCTCTTCGTTTTTTAAAATAGCATAAATAGACACACAGTAGAACTCGTGCAGTGTTATTAGCTTGTGGATGTTATATCTGGCCAGCCAAAAAAAAAAAAAATTGTACAGCACATATTAGAATAGTAGCAAAGGAGGGAAGTGCACGTAGGTTGTTTCGATGAGAAGAACAAGAAGATCTCTTCTTGTCAATATCTCATCTGTTCGTCTATTTGGCACTTATTATTTTTTTTTTTTTCTCGTTCTCATTACTTCTTCTTTTGTAGCATCTTCAACTTTTCGTTGAATTCATCGCACTGTTCTTTTATCTGATAACTGAGATAAAAAAGTGAAAAGAAGAAACGAGATAAGTAAAATCATAAAATTGAGAATGAAAAAAAAAAAAAAAAAAAAAAAAAAGAGTCAAAACACAGAGATCTGAAAAAGGAAGATGAAACAGACAGACGACTTTGAAGAACAAATTAACATGAACCGTTCATGCAAAAAAAAAAAAAAAAAAAAAAAAAAAAACTAACATATAATTCCGGATGTCCGTAATTTTATTTTTAATGTCGCTTTTTTTCTTCTCGTAAATTTCTAAATGTTCATCATCTGGATTGTCTCGGATCATGATAGTTTTGCAGTCTTCCCTCTCACTTGCAAGTACACTAAAGAACAAAAGAAAAAAAATATATATATCATAACGTAACATAATAATGTAGTTTAACGTATTACCGCGTAACGCCTTAGGCGGTGCGGTGAATACCATATGAGGAACAACGTAATGCGAAAAAGGGTACTTATGTATACACGCACACGCACACGCACACGCACACACATAAGCATGTATATGCTAATGCATATATGTAACCCCCCTGTGGACTTCTCTTCCCTCATGTGTAAACTAAAAATTGCATGGTTTTGTTTTCTCCTTTCTGAATTAGTAGCATCCGTCCCATACTCGTCCTCGTCCTCGTCCCCCTCCTCCTCCTCCTCTTCCACCTTTCTTGGAGTAAACAAATACCCTTTTTTATTTTGCATCTTTAATTTATTTAATTGTAATTTTAGTAAAACATCAGGATTAAACATGTTTGAAGCTTCTACAGTAATTTCGTTTTTTCCTTTTTTTAAAAAATGATTGTTAAACAAATTTGTATCAATATGGTGAGAGTATGAATGGCCTAAGTACTTCTCAACATCCTCTAATGCCAATTTGAGTTTATTTGAAATGTAATGAATTTCTTTCATGTAATTCTTTTTCTCTTCTTTTAGACTTAAAAAGTTGGTGTGAAACTTTACTTTTTGCTGTCAGAAGGTGGGAAACATGATCATGCATGGTGAGCACTCTGGCAATGTGGAAGCATAACAGTGTGGAAGCATGACTATGTGGAAGCATAACAGTGTGGAAGCATAACTGTGTGGAAGCATAACAGTGTGGAAGCGCATCATCGTGGTAGCACCCTAGCGTTACGCTAGATCGACGAAGCGATGGGCATGCAAGGATTGTCCGTTGCGTGAGGACAAGGAGGAAAGACACAAACACATGAAGTGTACCTGGTCTATGAGAACTTGTAATACATAGCAGTGAATTCTCTTTCTCGAATTAGTAAATAGTTCGTAGGGATAATACAAAAGGTAATTCCACTGCAAGTTGTCTACTTCATTATCAGCAAAATTTTGACTAAATAAATTGGAACATAAGAAATTTAAATTAATATTTGTGGAAGGATAATAATGCATAAAGAATACAGAGGAGAATTCTTCTAAATATCGATCTATGTAATCTTTTGTAATTTTTAAAAAATATAAATTATGATTTTTAGAAACATTTTGAAAAAAGGAGGTTTCTTTTATTTGTAAAAATCTTAGAAATTTTATTTTGTTCCTATATACAAAAGGGTATTCATCATCTCTGTTTTCATCATCTTTGTTTTCATCATCTTTGTTTTCCTCATCTTTGTTTTCCTCATCTTTGTTTTCCTCATTTTTATCATTTTCCTCATTTTTGTCTTTTTCCTCATTTTTGCCTTTTTCCTCATTTTTGTCTTTTTCCTCATTTTTCGCTTTTTTCTCTCTTTTCTCTTTTTTCTCATTTTTCTCATTTTTCTCTTTTTTCGCCTTTTTTTTTTCTTCTTTTTTTTTTTTTTTTTTTTTTTTATATATAAATTTGAGATATATGCATTATTTCTAAAACTGTGCAAAAAGTCCACATCATTTAATATGCTACATTTCCTTTCTAACATTTTTATAATTTTTTCTTTTTCTTTTTTTTGTTTTTCAAAATTTTTTTTCATTTTTTCATATTCATCAATTAGAATTTCTGACTCGTTAATGTATTTTTTATCAAAAAAAAAAAGTTCCCTTTCTAATTTTATAGCACTTGAGTTTTTGGTATTTTTATTTATTAAGACTTTTAGTTGTTTTCTTAGCTGATCCATTTGTTCCTTTTCTTCTTTTAATTCTTTGTGTAAGTCGCTCAGAAAATATGTATTTCTATAATTTTGTAGACAGCACCGTAAGGACAAGTCATAGTAGTTTTCGTTGAGGAATGTAAAAATGATACTTTCGCTTTCAAAGAAAAAGTTCGTCCTGAGCGCTGTTACTGCGGTGTGTTTTCCTCGTTCTTCTTCATCCTTCGTTCCATCCGTTGCTCCGTCGGATGTCCACTCGTTTTTAGCTACGTACCCTTTTTGCTCCTTCTTCATTTCGGTTATATCATCATTATTATTATCATTATCATTCCTATTTTTATTATTTATTTTCTTTTTTCTTTTTTTATTATTTTCCCCCCTCTGCGAGTGCTCGACTTCTATTACATTCTGAAAGCAATTCCTCCTTTTGCTGTGCATATATTTTCGGAGCGAACAATTGCATATTTTGAAAAACACAATATTGGGTTGTTCTAGAAAAAAACTATTATCCTTTGGCGGCAGGTTACCATCTTCGTTCAGTTGGTTCAAAGTGAAATGTATATCATCCTTGTATGTTGCTTCAAAGGGACTTGCACTATCATTTGGATGGAGTTGTTTATTTGTTTCGTTAGTGCTGGAGGGAGGAAGATCATCATCAGGGGTGGTATCGGCAATAAGAACCACAGGGAAGTCTCTACTCGGGATGTTGCTCCATGATACCCCAGTCGGCTGATCATACCGGGGTAGTGGGGGAACCTCCTCGAAGCGAAAAAATTTTTTTTTATTCAAAAAGAAAGAGTACATTTTGTTTTTGATTTTCAGTTGATAAAAGAAGTTAATCCTTCCCAAGTAAGGACGATATTGCATATGAATATTTGGAATCATTTCAAAGGGGTAATCAAAACAGTTAAAGGAAAACGATATTACAATGTTTGCATTTGTAATAATGTCGACAGAGCAAATGTTGTGTGTTATCTGCTCATCCATTCTTTCATTTATAAACCTACATGTTTCATTTTGTATGTTTATATGAAAAGTTTCCTCCCCTAGATCTATGCGAAATACGTCCATTCCTGTCTCACTTGTCCTTTTTTCATTCTGTTGCTCTGAATTGTGATAATTAGATGAGTTTTTTGTATGATTTGCGTTATATGAATGATCTGCATTTTTTGCGCTTTTTCCCCTGCGCCTCCTTAGGAAGAAGCTTTCCAGCTCGTCATACATATCATCATCATTATAATTATTATGATTACTGTTATTATGATTACTGTTATTATGATTACTGTTATTATGATTACTGTTATTATGATTACTATTATTATGATTACTATTATTATGATTACTATTAGTATGATTACTATTAGTATGATTACTGTTATTATGATTACTGTTACTATGATTACTATTATTATGATTACTCCTGTTATTATGATAATAATAATTATTATTGTAATTATTATCACCCACCACATTGCTGTTCCAATCGCGACCTGCTCTTCTTTCCCTTTTAATTGCATAGGCAACCTTGGCTTCTATTCTATGTAATGAAATGCCTTCACTTTGAGCATTCGAGAGAGGATGAAAAATTTCTTTTTTTAAGTAAAAAAAAAATATATGTAGATAGTAATCTACCACAACTAAGTAGCTCCCTATTACCTTTGCATATACAACATGCTTCTGTCTTAGGGGAAGGTAGAATATCCGCAAATTATTTAAGCTGGTGTTATTCCCCTCTAGCGCCTTTTCCTCTCCAGCTAATTCTATAAAGAAGATGTAGAATTCAGTCAGCCGTTCATCAGACGACAGAACGCACAGGAAATCAGAATATTCGTTTTTGTATATGGAGAAGGTTAACAAGTGAGGAGCCGGCTGTTGTTGTTGTATCTGCTTATGCTGCTGCAGATCCTGTTGTTCTACTCTGTTGGAGAGCGTTCCCACACTACGCACACCTTGGAATAACTTCCTTATGTTAATTTTACGAATAAAGTATATAAACAATTTCTGATGAGACACGGAAAAAATTAAATAAAAGAAAAAAAAAAAATTTCTTATTTTAAAGAAACCATTATAAATATACTCATTAACTTTGTTAAAGAAACTATATTCGATGAATCCTTTTTTCGAATATTTTTTTTTTAAGTAGGTCATTATATGGCCATATAGGAGTATTTTATGATTACTTAGACTTATAAAATAAAAAGATCCGTTAGTTAGGGATAAAAATAAACATTTACATTTTTCTAAAATGTAAAAAAAGGAAAATGTTTTTATATTTCCCCTTGTACTTATAATATTTAATTCATTATTTTTAAAACTATAATTTTTTAATACATGTACATTGTCTAATGTGAACACTTCTTCTCCTTTGTTTATTTTTATCTTCACAATCTTATGTAATGAAATATTAGTACATAAATAAAAGTTAGACATCTCTTGCAAACTTCCTGTTTCTTCATTAAAATTTCTAGTATAGTATAACAAACCGTTATTCAATAAAATACATAAATAATTCATGCAAATGTAAATACTGTAAATTTTTGTAGTTAAATATTTTTCCAAATTTACAATCGAGATAATATTTAACAAATCTATCACACTGTATTTATCATAGTTTATGTTTAAAAATTTTCTTTTTTTTTTCCTTTTTAAATGTGCAAAATTAAAATACTTGGGGTTGATGGCATCTCCTCCAACGAGTTCACCCTTCTCAATAATGCTTCTTTCCCTTGTATTCCTTTTATTCCCTCCAGCAACACATGTTTGCGCACATATGTTTGCGTTTATATATGCATTATGCAAGCTTCCCGTTTTTCTGCTCCACATTTCTTTTAAATCGTTTCTATTTTCCTCTTCCGTATCATTTAATATACTGCAGTTTTTTATATTTATTTTATTTTCTAATTCTGAAATATCATTCAAAATACTATCAAAAAGGTTTTTAACGTTATTTTGATTTCTGCTTTTACATTTTATATTTTCTCCCTTATGATGATGATTTTTTTTTCCCTCTTTTTTACCATGTTTGCGTTCTCCTAACTGTAATGTATTCCCCTTATCTACAATACTTTCTTTAACATGTACAGAACATTTCTGCAATTCGCTTTTATTCCCCTTATCATTTTCATACTCGCTATCACTTCCTCTGCTCCCATACTCCCCACCTCTTTTGTTGGTATTTTTTTTTTTTTTTTTTTCTAAATAAATATTTCACATTAAAATAGTTCTCTTCTATAGAGTTTACCTAAAAAGGAAAGACGTCGCCACACATAATTTTTAACGAGATGTTACGGTAAAGCAGCAAAAAAAAAAAAAAAAAAAAAAAAAATTAAAGAACTCGGTTTCGCTTTTTTTAAAGCGCATTTCTGTGTTGTTTACACACATTGAAGTATGTATTTTTTTATGAATGGTACAAATTAGCTAGCTAGCTAGCTTTTTTTTTTTTTTTTTTTTTTTTTTTTGGAAGCTACATATATACATATACATACATGCATAAATGCCCATACATATATATATATATATATATATATGTACACAAGTCGCAGGTGCCTCACATGGCTTCACTTTGTCATGATAACCATTTGCTGCTTTACCTTTTTAAAGAGTACAGAGGGGATAGCGTTGTAATTAACTCTAAAGCAAACAATTTCTTTCGTAGCAAATGAAATAAAAAGGAAATTTTGTTTATAAAAAAGAGAGGTTATTTTGGAATAATTGTTATAACATTTCAAGCATAGGAAATGTCTCGAATTAGTTGAAAAGTTAAAAAATATTGTTTCATTATTTGAAAAGCATATAAGGAAAATATGAAAATCTAACCAAGTCATTGCAACGATGTGATTATTAAAAATGAGCTCTTTGATTATATTCGTATTTTTCAAATTTTCAGATTTATTCTTCAAAAAGATAAAAACTATACTTTTCTTTGACAATAAAATTATTTTGTTCTCCTCATATGGACATACTATCATTTTTGTTACATATAATGAAATATTTGAAATAAAAATTTTTTTTAAAGATTTCTTTTTCCCATTTACTAACTCGAAAATGTAGATATAGTGTTCTATATTACTACGTTTTGTCTTTTTTTTGTTATAACTGCACACAGTATTTTTTTCACTATAAATAATATGTACACTATTTATGTTTTCACTATTTCCATCTGAGTTCTCTTCCTTTACTGTTATATTTTTGCCCTTACGCTCCAAGTGCTTGGCGCGTGAGTTGTTAGTTCTCTTGTCTCGATCCGGCCTACTACTATTATCATCGTTTATGTCCTTTTCCGCATAATTCCTAGCACCCTTTCCCTTTTTTACCAAAGCATAAATTCTGTCTTGTGTTATCGTTACGTCTTTTATAGACGCCTTTATTTTATGTATGAATTTTACCTCAAAAGATTTAAAGTTGTTCGTCTCATCAAATATAATGTAACAAAGTAAATTAACACAGTTTTTATATAAAACGACAACTAAGGAATGATTATTTTTATTGCAAAAAAATTTTCTTATATGGTATGTATTATTCGTTTTTTCACCTACATTAGTTTTTATATTTATACGTACATTTATCTTTAAATTTTTCTTTCCTTTCGTTTCATTACCCAAATTGATCTGTTCCGCCCCTTCAAATTCATTCCTGACCTCGTTAGAGCTATCATTGCATGATATGCACAAATACTTTTTTTCATTGTTTAGTAAGTGCAAAAAACAGATATAACTATCTTTTAAAAAACAAAAAACGTGGTCACTAATAAACTGAAAATAAACGTCTGAATTGTATGGCATAGTTGTTACAAATACATAGGCGTAAGACTCCTTAAGATGAGGTTTAAATAGGACCACGAAAATACAAATAAGATCAAAAGTAAATTAACTCACCATATCAAAATAATTAACGAATGAAGTAGCACCTGCAAATGTGGTTTCACTGCCAGTAATTTTTCTCTACACGTGCAGAAAAAAAAACAGGATGCATCGAGCTTCACATGTACCTGCATATGTGGGCCTTCTCACAATTTTTTCATTTTTTAAATCCATTTACTTAGTTTTACTTATTTTTACTTAGTTTTACTTATTTTTACTTATTTTTACTTAGTTTCACTTATTTTTACTTAGTTTTACTTATTTTTACTTAGTTTTACTTATTTTTACTTATTTTTACTTATTTTTACTTATTTTTACTTAATTTTACTTAGTTTTACTTAGTTTTACTTATTTTTACTTATTTTTACTTAGTTTCACTTATTTTTACTTATTTTTACTTATTTTTACTTATTTTTACTTAGTTTCACTTAATTTTACTTATTTATACTTATTTTTACTTAATTTTACTTAGTTTTGCTTAATTTTCCTTTTTATGATTTTTTTTTTTTTCTCACCTTGCTGATAATTGTTTATAATATAAAAGACAGAAAAGGTGACATGATTAAGCAATGAGAGAATGTATGAGAATATATGAGAATATATGAGAATGTATGAAAATGTATGAGAATGTATGAAAATGTATGAGAATGTATGAAAATGTATGAGAATGTACAAAAATGTATGAGAATGTACAAAAATGTATGAGAATGTACAAAAATGTACGTGGAGATAAGAGATGGAAAAGATATAAGAAAAAAAAAAAAAAAAAAAAAAAAAAAGACATTACACCTAAGAAGTTATTTCCTCTTTGATAATTAAGGGGCATTTTAATAAATGATTATGACTCAGTCAGGAGAAATTATTAATAAAATTTTATTTGAAAAAAAAAAAGAAAAGAGAGATTCAATGAGATGCAACAATATAAGAAGAGATAACTGTGAAAGGATGTGTTATCCTACTATACTGCTATAAGGGTCAAGTGTTTATATGCACACTTCCCTTGTATTTCTAACATGAGGAGAGATACCTCCTCCGTTTTTTCATCATATAAATTTACATCATACATATATATTTAACTATGCACGTATCTATGTGACAATTGTATCATAAAGCCAGTTTAATAACTGTTTTTCCTTTTTTGATTTTATACTGTAAAAGGTTTGAATATCCCCTATTTTGCATTACCTATTCCCCTATGTAATTTTTTCTAATCACTTTTATAGAATATGTTAAATAACACATGGGGATTTAAACTTTTTTAGTGAGAAATAACCACATTTCCAACGAATATTGTATATACATGTATATATATATATATATATATACGTGCGTATGGACGTAGGAATATTCGTATGAATGCTCGTATGCATACTTAAACATGGTGGAGCAAAAAGTCATTTCCTACATGTTTAACATTTTTTATTTAAACATTTGTTTACACACTTTTACTGCTTTAAAAAAGGACGCATTTGTTATTTTGTAGCATATGGTGTTGTTTTATTAAGCAGTTTATAATAAATAACGGGTTTCATTTTCTTTTTTTTTTTTTTTTTGTTTTTTTTTTTCTTAAATTTACAAGTTAATTCTCCTATATTAAAAGCTATGTGTATAAACCAATTTTTTATCATGTAACCTATATATATATATTTTTTTTTTATCATATATTGTTCGCATGTAAGGTACTGAATCTTTTTCTAACTTACAAAAGTATATAATGTATAACGTTTATTTTATGGTAGTATATATCTCATCTGTAATATCAACATTTCTTCTTCTTTTTTTTGATTTTTTATTCCATTATTCATTCTGTTTATTTTACATTTCGTACATTTTTATTATTTTAAGCCTCCCTTTTAACAAACAAGTATATATAATATTGTATATGTAATAATATAATGGAAAATTTAAAAATCTTTTATTTTTAGCTGATTTAG